>NW_001849540.1:74933-112705 GCF_000209065.1 Trypanosoma cruzi
CTCTCGACAAGGTGGAGGCGCGAACGGAGGTGCGCTCCTCCGAGTTCCGCCCCAACCAAGAGCCGAAGGCGGAGGACCTCAAGACCGAGCGGGGCGAGGTTGTCATCTACGGCCTCTTTCTCGAGAGCGCCATGTGGGACAAGTCAAATAAGCGACTCAAGGACCCACCACCCGGCGATCTCTTCCGGGAGCTACCGATGCTGCTCATCTCGGCGTACAACAAGGACGCTCCGCAGCAAGCGGTAATCGCGCCCACTAAACCAGGACAAATGAAGGAGAAGCAGAAGAAGCAGGAGTACTACCGCTGTCCCGTGTACAAGTACCCGACGCGCTCCGATCTGCACTGGATCTTCGACGTGAATCTCCCCGTGGCTGAGGACGACGCGTACTGGCGCATGCGGGGTGTTGCCCTGTTGGGATCCACGGATTAGGGCACGCACACATTTAAGAAAAAAAAAAAAAAGGAGAGAGAGAAGGATTTATTTAACAAGGGAAAGAAATGAAAAAAGAATAAGAATTTGACGAAATGTGCGGCAATTGCTGTTCTTCTCGCACAATGTATAAAGACAATATTGGGGAAGGGGGAAAAAAAGAAAAAGGAGAGAGAAAGATTCAGTTCAAATGGAAGGAAACAACGAAGAAGAGGAAATAAAAAACAAAATAAAAATTGAGGACTTTGATGTGAACGAATGCATGTAAATAACGGTCTGTAGGGCCCAATAGAATCAACAACTCTCCAAACAAATTTTTGTGCAGTGCACATGTGTCCCTCAAGCAATTCTGCAAATGAAACCAAATGCGATGTTGCGGGGATCATACATGTATTTGTGCATCTGTGTGCGTCACTATAACATAGGCTTATTGACCAATGTGTGTATGCATTGGATCCTTTTTATTTATTTTTTTTTTTTTTTTTGTGGCGATTTTGTCTCATAATTTGGGCACAACACACGGATTCAATTGTTTTCTTTATCCCTTTTTTTTTTGTTTTGTTTTGTTTTGTTTGTTCATTTTTGTGTGGTAAAGGAAAAACAAAGTTATAAATTAGGATTGGTGGGAGGCATCATCATCATCATTAGGTTGGTGGCACGATGCGCGCCTGTCGGGTGTGTCAGCGTGCACTGTGCAGCAAGGCGCTTGTGGCACCTGTGGCCGCGGATGTCATTGAGCGGGCGGGCACAAACCTTCCCGGAATTCCCCACACGTACCGCGTATGTCGCGCGTACCGTCAGTGGCTCAAACTTGCCGTTTTATGCCCGCCCTCCGCGCTGTGCGAGTTGAACGAACATGCACAAATGAACGAACGTTTTGTCATCATCATTCGGCAGAAGTTTCGCGAGGGTGCAGAGCTGCGCGATCCGGAGCAAATCGCCGTTGCCGTGCAGACTAGTGAGCGTAGTTTGGCGATGTTCCGCTTTTTGGCTGCGGATGGAGCGAAGCGGCGATTTCCGGAGGCACGACCGCGGTTGAACCTCCACAAGATGGGCTTTCTTGAGATGGCGAAGATCAACTACACCCAGATGGCAAAGGAGTACTGGAACACATATGTGATGCGGCGCTGGTGAGAGAGGCAACCGTGGGTATATGTGGGCGGTTGGATGGGAGGAGACCAGCAGGAGGATGAGGGAGGGGAAGGGAGGAATGAGAGAGTTTTCCTCCTTACACGATGAGGAGAGAATGGGAGTGGGATTTTATGAGCCGTACACATGCAGCAGGCAAATTATTCTGCTGTTGTTGCTGTTGTTTCTTCATGTTTTTCCATATTCCTTTCTTTTTTTTTTTTTTTTTTTTTTTTTTTGCGCTACGCCCGCCATCGCGGCTTTAAGTGTCACCGAAGCAGCAGCAGCAGCAGCAGCGGCGGCACTCAGGGGGTTGTGGTGGGGAAACAAAAAAAGGTCCAAAGAAAAAAAAAAAAAAAGAGAAAGGAAGAGCATCTGGTGAAGTGGTATTGGTGCTCCATTGAATATCGCAGCATTTAAAATTTCATGTCCTTTTTGGACATGAGTTTGGACGACGTTGGCTCTTGCCGCAATGGCAGTGGCGTCGGCGACAATTTCAACGCAGATGGGTCGTCTCCTCACCCGTGCGATGTAGAAAAACGACCATCTTTCGTACTGGCCGCCGACTCGCCGGCGAAGGAATTGCCAAGGCAGCGAGATTCACTTCACCAGGAAGACAAAGGGCCTCAAGAGGAGAACGGAGGAGAGAGGGCGGTATCACCCTCAGCGAACTGGGCCGGCACAAATCAAGAATGCACACAGACGCCGGATATATGCAGGGAGCTGCTCTTCCACCGTGGCTTGGAGTTGCTGCAGATGCAGGCGGAACTTGATCGACACACCGAAGAATGTGGGGGGAGTCTGGAAGACATGCTGGCCCCCGTCAGGCCACACCCGACCGTTGTTCGTGCTACAGGGGAGGTGGACCTTGTTCCTCACACCCCCTCTTTGTTTGGTTCTATGGCACGTAGCTCATTTTTAGAGGAGAGACAGGCGAAGGAGGATGCGGCGGCGGGTCGAAATACGCAAACACACGCCATGACGCTCCCGCCTTTGAAACAAAAATCCCAATCATCATCCATGTCGAGTATGAAAGCTAGTTTAAAGGTTCCCCCACACAATTGGACCACGAGTTTTTCGGAACAATACAAAAACCTGCTGCTTCAACGCGAGGAGGAGCTGCAGAAGACCGCAGAGGACTACGAGCGATACGCTGCGGAGTTGGCGAAGCAATTCAAACGACCCCCCGTTGTTCTCCCCGCCCATTTAGTGAACTCCTTCGCGGACACAAACGTCATTGAGGCAAAGGATCACAAAGGACGGCGGGAAATTTCCATAAAGCCGTTTTCGGCATCGAGTAGAAGCTTCAATCGCAGTGAGGAAGAGTCCAACGATGGCGCTTTGGAGATTTTGCGAATGCACGAGGGTGAGGAGTTGTTTTTACAACAAAGACAACAACAACAACAACAACAACAGCGGAAGCGAAATCCAATGAATGCGTTTCCTCAGAGGGCTGTGAGCGAGGTGGAGGAAGAACAACCCTCACGATTTACCATCCATTCGCTTTCTAACGGTGATCTTCGTGAGCGGGACGCCCTCCGTGGGCTGCGGTACTGGGATTCTGAGGCGCCTGCTGTGCGGAGACGTGTCCTACCGAGCCGACTGCTTGAAGAACGAACGAATAAGGCGTTTCATAACTATCGCTTTTACTCCCACCGTTTTGGTACACTGTTGAAGGAACTGGCTATTGCCATTGGCGGTGAAGAGGGGGTCGAGCTGCTGCGTCGCTACGAAACACGCGAGGAATCTTTGCCACTGCCGCCAAAGTGCCGGGGGGACTTTTTTGAATCCGTTGTAGACTATGACACGTTGTTGAGGGAGCAGGAGCGTCTTATGGAAGCGGCTGAGAATAACTTGAGGGAATACTATGGATATAGGCTGGATAAATCTCCGGTGGCATCACAACAGCAATCCCTGCCGTTACTGCCGCATTAATTTTTGTTCTCATTGATGCTATCATTGCCAACGTGTAAACAGGCAATTTCTGTTTGGTGGTGACAGTGGCTGCCTGCCACTGTCGGCTGATACGCGTATGTGGAATATGTATGATTATGAGAGATATCCCCCTTCTGTGCATACGTACGCACCTTTTGTGTCGTTTTGCATAACTTTTGCTTTCATGTGATGCTGTTGTTTGTTGCCTTTGCTGCGGCCTTGACTGCAAATTAATCAGTGAACGTCTCCCACTTTCCCTGGAGGCTTATTTCTTTCTGTGTGCTATTTGTGTGTTAATCTTTATGTCTTCTTTTCTTTTTTTTTTAACTGACTGGGCTTTGCCTGACAGCGTGCACGTAAGGCGGAGTAAAGAAGAATTGAACTGCGGGGCGGTCAATAGGCGCGAGAAGGGGAGTTGAACAACGACGCGTGCAGGGAGTTGTCATTACACACATATACACATACAAATATAAACATTTCTTACATTATTTTTGCATACACTCCTGCTGACGGGAGGAGGAATAATACGGAGGCATAGAGAAGGAAGAAGGCGGAGGAGGAGGAGGAGGGATAGAGTGAAGGATGCGTCGCACTTTATTTTGTCTGTCAACGCTTGTCAAAATAGGTCGAGGTGCAGAGAATGTGACGGAGGCAGCTAGCAATGCCCTTCTGGAATCCCTCCAGATGCATGGCTATTGCTACGTGCAGCATCCATTTATTCAGAAGGAGATTTTGGATCAGCTTCACCGTGACAGCCGCATCTTTTTTGAGCGCTACGTCACAGACACCGCCGCCGCTGCTGCGAGACCAGCGACGATGACGACGCGATTTAAGCAAGACACGCACCAGCAGCCTGTTCTGCCCCTTTCGCCGTACGAGTTGGAGAGTATCAAGTCGCCCTCTGGATTCCGTGGGTACCACCGTTATGTCGGTGCCAGTGGGCTGGATGATGCCATTGAGTGTTTCTCCGTCGGTCGTGAGGTGGAGCAGCCGGCACACCTGCGGGAGGCGTATTACAAACTGAGTGGGTGGAATGAAGAGGAGTACAAACCGCTGATTAGCCGACAGACGCCCTGGCAGGTGCTGCTTAACCACCCCAGTGGCAATGTAAGCAGCCCCGGCACGGACACCTTCATGGCCGACTACCGTGAGATGATGTTGGCATACTTTGACCTCTGCGCGGAGGTGTCAATTGATGTGCTGCGACATATCAGCTGTGGATTAGGCGTCCGCCCTACGATTCCACAGGGTGGCCCAGACCCGGCGAGCGGTTACGATCTTGACTTCTTCACCCCCTTCCACAACAAACTTGACTTTGACCTGCAGGCAAAGTACTACCCACAGTTGGGACAGGTAACGCGCATGAATAATGGTGTGGAGATCAAAAACGCGCGCTCTGCCTCAAATCCGTATGGAGCAAAAGTACTGCGACGCAAAGGTGCCCTCGCGCAGCCATTACTGAAGGAAGGCACAGACGAGGCAAAAGGGGATGTAACCATTCGCCTTGACACACACAAAGACCTGAGCACCATCACCCTACTAGCGCAGGACGCCCTCGGTGGTCTGGAGGTCTGGGACGACGAGGATGAAAAGTACGTTGCCGTGCCTGTTCTCAATGACGCGCTGCTTGTTAACGCGGGTCTATTCCTGGAAAAGTGGACCGGTGGACTGCTGGAGGCAACACCGCACCGCGTGCGAAATGTGAAGGATGGAAGCAGTCGTTGCAGCGTTGTCTTTTTTTGTCTTCCAAACCACGACGCGAAGGTGGAGCCGCTGCTGCAGCAGGATGAGAACCCCTCGCTTGACGCCCAGGAAGGATTCTACGCCGGGGACTTGATGCCGGTATCATAATGAAAAAGAGGGCACGGCATATGTCAGCATCCTCGCAGTCTCAGGACGCGGGGGATTGGCAGAGAAGAGGAGGACGAGGGAAGGGAAAAAAAAAAAAAAAAAACGTAAACAAATAACGGAGAGATTTCTCTACTGAATTTTATAGAAGTTTAATAAACGAGAAAAAGAAAAAGAAGGGGGATGGTGGTGAGAGGCCCGCAAGCAACACCGAGAAGGAAGGAAGGGGGGTGAGGAGAGGGGGTGATGTGGAGTATATATATATATATATATATTATTTTTTTTTTTTTTTTCGTAAGAATTTGCTGCAGGAGTAAAAGGACAACAAAAGGAGGTTGATGAAGATGACAAACAATAACTCATGTATACATCATGTGTGCGTGTGTACAGGGAAAATGAGGGGAGCGTACCGCTCATGACGGATGCAGCCATTTGTAATGTTAACAAATTTTATAATTCAAAGAGAAAAGAAGAAAAAAAAAAAAAAAAGAGTGGGCGGATTACGAGGGGGACGAATTGAAGGCTAGGCGTGTGAAAAGAAAATTAAATGAAAAAAGGAAAGGAGTAATATATATATTTATATTTATATATACATGCTTGTGGTGGCTGTAATGGAAAGGGGGTTATTTTTTCGTTCTTGTTGTTGTTGTTGTTGTTTTATAAGGCACGCATGCACGCATTGATTTGTTTATACTTGGATGTATGCATGCATGTGTGCTTTACGCACAGTAATAGAAGGCATAGAGAGAGGCGTGGGGAGGGAAAGAGAGGGAGGAGAGTCCAGGCAGACAACACGAGGAATTGTTTTACTGCGCGCGGGAGGGTGGGGACGGGTTTTTGCACTCTTCTCTTTTTATTATTTCTTTATTGTTGTTTTGTTGGCGTGTCTCGGTGGTGACTGCAGGGGAGGCCCCAGAAAGAGAGAGAGAGAGAGAACGACGCCTTCGTACTCGTTCCTTTACGCACACATCCTTTTTATTTTTGTTGTCCGTGGTGTTGGTGTTTTCTTCTGCGATGCTCCCTGACTTTGTGGCGTATTGTTGCCGTAACCACGACGCTGCTCACGTCAGATGATGGGGAAAAACGTAACATTTCTTTGTTGTTGTTGTTGTTGTTTTTCTTTTTCACACACACACACACCTTTTTTTTTTTTTTTTTATTAATTCTTTTTTTATGTTGCCTGCATGCGTGGGTGAATCCCCCAAGAGGGTTTGCTCGAAGCAAAGAAGAAGGTGTGTATCCGTTAGGGCTCATTGTGCAGGATTCAGGCAGTTATTTACGTCGATATACGAGGCATCATTGAAGGCAAAAAATAAAAAAATAAAAAAATAAAAATGGACTTTCTTGACGAAGCCGTCATTTATCCTGTTACAGCGTTTATCCGCAACAGCCGCATGCTCGTACGTAAATGCCAGAAGCCGAACTACAGCGAGTTCACCACGGCGGCAATGGCGACGCTGATGGGATTTGTCATCATGGGATTTCTAGGATTTTTTGTCAAGGTCATTTTCATTCCAATCAACAACGTCATCTTGGGAGCATAAACCGCAAGGAAAGTACATGACATGGAAGGCGGAAGGAGAGGGGCATAAGTTACCCAAGACATGATGTCCATATATATATATATACAAACACGGAAAGAATACACGTAATGTACATGTATATATAACATTTATGAAGAAGATAAAAGGGAACCATATATATATATATATGTGTAGGAAGGGGGATGGTTGCGTGTGTGTGGATAGATGGATGTTTTGGTCCGAAATATTTAATTAACTGTGCGTGAGGACAGACGCATCTCCTGCATGAACTTTACCCTTCTCCCCCTTTTTCCCTCTCTTCATACATCTCTTCTGCACTACTTTCATAATCTATTTATCTATTTATCTATATATATATATATATATATAACTGTGCTTTACACTGATACTTTGTGTTTTTGTTTGTGTTTGTGTTTTTTCTTAAATTTAATTTTTACTCTAATATGTGGACGGAATAAAACCGTCACTCGTTCTATTGGGATCCCCTGACATCCCCTCATTATTATTATTATTATTTTTTGTTTGTTTACCATTTTTTTTTTTTTTTTTTTATAAATGGACATGACACTTCTTTCTTTTTGACTGATATTGGCTGGGGGGAATATATAAAGGTAAATTAGAAGGGTGGTGGGAGAGGATTCTTTCCCGCTGGTGTGAAATGGCGGCGATCAAGCGTTCACTGAACGTTGGCGTGGTTGGTATGGGCAACATGGGTGTTCCCATCGCCCGCAATCTTGGCTTCAAGGCCCGTAGTGCCATGTACCTTCAGATACATAGCCGGACACTTAGCAAAGCTCGCCGTGTATGCGATGACCTTTCGGTGGATGGTGCCTCATGCGCCATGCGGATTCATGATCGATATTCAACCATGACCAAATGGTGCGATGTGTTGCTGTTGGCATTGGCTGATGTGCATGCGGCACGACATGCTCTTTTGGAGGACAGTGAGGCACTCATTCGCAACGCACGCAAGGGTCAGATCATCGTGGATCACACAACGGTGGATATTGACACTTCCCGCGAGTGTGCATACGAAGCCGAGAAAAGGGGTGCGTACTTTTTGGATGCCCCAATGAGTGGCAGTCCGCGCGCCTGCTTTAATGCTCAGCTGGTGTTAATGGTTGGAGGCCACGCAGAGTCGTTTCAAAAAATGCTGCCAATATTTCACATGTATGCTGATAATGTCCATCACATGGGCGGGAGTGGCAGTGGATCGGCGACCAAAATGATCACACAGGCCCTCGTTGCTTCCCACAACGCGGCTGCGGCAGAAGCGTTGATTATGGCACACCGATTGGGCGTGGAAGACCAAAAAAAACTGGTACAAGTGCTGGACGCCTCATGGAGCTCCAGTACGATGCTGCGCCGCAATGCAGCGTTGCTGCAGGACCTTATTCGTAACCCCGACAAAGCCCCACCCACATCCACCGCCAGCGTGGACCGACTGCTAGAGGACCTTGCTCTGCTTGATGCATCGCTACCAAAGAGAACGGGAACAACGAACTCCTCTGAAAATACAGATACCGATGAGCCCTATCCTGTCTTGGACACGGCGCTTCGCTCGCTGGCAGCCGCTTCCGATGCGGGGATGGGTGATCGGGATATCGCTACCGTTGTGCATTACGTTCAGGCGGGGGAAGTGGAGCTACGCAACCGCCGTGCGATGAATTTTACGAGCGCTGACAGCGTGGGGCAAGGCGAGGCGGTAAGTGGGGGTGCGGCGGTGGAGACCGCGGAAACTGAGCCTGTGGTGTTTGGAAAAGAAGACTTTTACTAGCGAGTAAAGCAAATTGGGGAGGAGTGGGTTTTCACATTGTTTAGCTAAATATTAAGGAGAATGAGCGTGTTGTAGTTGATGGTTGGTTGGCGCTTGTCTCATTTTATTTTACCTGGGAGGGAGGGAGGGAGGAGGGGGGCCAAGTGACTGAGCTTCCACTTTTCTGTGTGTGTTTGTGTGTGTGATGAGCCGATTTTTGTTTCCGTTGCTGTTGACTGCAATAAATAAGAAGGGTGGTATAGGATATACATATATATAGAGGGAGTGCAGAAAGATATGGAGAGCGAAGCCGCTGGCTTGCTTCGTACCGCAGTTCTTGAAAGGCACATGCAATCCATCCAGCAGAGTGCGCCTGCTGCACGCATCAATCGCGCTCAGTGTGTGCTGGTTGCCGGTTGTCTCCGGAAAATCTTTAATATATTGTCGCATCTTCCTGATCCATCACCCTCGCTGCAGTTGTTAACTGTCTTTTCGTCCGCCGACATGCTGATTCAGGAAATGAGCTGTGAGGGGTGGGAACAGACTTTGCGGAGTCGTTTCACCTGCAGTGACTCCTTCACGGGGCTCTTTGGGCGCATGAGGAAGGCCTGGCGACTTCACTCCACGACAGCGTGGGAATGGGAGCACAAAAACGCCATCCGTGAAGATGAATTGTCAAATGCCTCCAAGTACGTGTAGCTCCTACGGAGTGGTGCGCTGATCTCAATTTTCTGCACGACCGAAGAAGAAGAAAAAGGAAAAAAAAGAGGTGCGTCGGTAAACGGGCCTGAGGCGTCAGAGGAGCAGGTAATTTGTGCCTTCCGTCGTCATCAGTTCGGTAGCTGGAAAATGCCCTTTGAGGAACTTACACCACCCGACGGTAGTGCACATGACGAGTTGGTAAAGTCGGGGAATGCGTTTCTTTTATTTGATGTGCACAGCGGCTACCGCTACAAGGGTGCAGCTGTACGGTTGCATGAACTCGAGGAAAATAACGGGCGGCTTATTTCCCCTGACACCCACACGGCGTTTGTGCAGGACATGGTTGTCCGCGCCACTTGGTCCCATCCAAATATAGTCCCTTTTATCGGAGCCTTCACGCAGAAAATGTCGACACACGACGGTGACGCCTTTGTGGCGTCTGTGACACCCACACCGGCACTTGGAGTCATCATGAGAGATGTGACGGGCTTTACAGTGCAGTCTATTGTGAATGACAATGTCAAGGCCTCTGTTGCCTCGTACATAGTTTGTCCATCGGGCAGCCGCAAGGACGTGGCGACGTACGTTTCCCTGCATGAACTTCTCTTCGTTCAACGTCGACGGTTCACGCTTCGAGAAGCCGTCGGCATCACCCTTCAAGTAGCGGAGGCGCTTCAATATATTTTAATGGACGAAACGCAGGTGCCCTCTGAAGTGGCTGCGGCGTGGATTGTGGTATCGCCGTCGAACATTTTTCTCTGCCCCATTCCTCCTACCGGTGAGACGAGGATGGCGGCGGGTCCCGAGAGGGGGCGTTCACCGTCGTGCTGGGAGCAGGAATGTGCCGTGGAGAACAGGGAGATGGAGGAGGGACATGTGAGATTTGTTCATATGCCAGCCACTGGGGCTTTTGCGGTCATGTACGCGCCTCCTGTGTATGTTGAGGGCAGCCCGTTCAGTCGCTGGCAGCCACATCCACATGCCGCCAACCCAGTCATTTATGCCCTCATCCAACTCTTCATTGCACTCATCAGCAATGAGCCTCCGTATCGCCTCTTGGGGCGACAGAAGGATCTCGCCGCGCGTATTTTTAAGGCGGCAGAGACGATGGATGGAGAACACGATTCTACCACGTTGGATGATGACGCGGCGGATGCTTTGCCGTTCGTGAAAGTGAGCATCCCAATAGGAAGTGTCATCCCGGTAGGTCTCCCGGCGGGGATGCGGCAGCTCTGTGAGCGCGGCTTACTGCTACAGCACCCGTGTCCGGAAAGCACGAGGAACGGCCTCACACTGGAGGAATTTTGTGGTAGCATGCACGCGATGTGGGAGAATGCCGCCGATGTGCCTGTCGCATTGACGGAGCAGCGGTGCTACGAGATCACAGGGGACAGTCCCGGTGTGTCGCAGAGCGATGAATTTCATTCATCATTTGAAATGGTGTCTTTTCGGACATTGCTGGATGACTACGGCGATCTTTCCCAGTGACCTCATGACTGAACTTTTTCGACTGTAACGCGTTCACACGGTGTAAAAAGATCCAACACGATATACATGGGAAGAAACACACAAGGCCCTATGTTTTTTTTTTTTTTTTTTTTTTTTTACCCTCTTCCTCTTTCACTTATTTATTCCCTTTCATCTTCTCCCTCCTTTCTCACTCCACTCAGCTCCATGTGCGCAGTCTTCATGTTGACATGTGTCACTTGAAAAAAAAAAACCAAGAAGGGGGGTGGGGGAGGAGAAAAGATGAATGTGAAGGGGGATGAAAAGTGAAAGAAGAGGAAGAAGATATATATATATATCTTGTTTGATTGCAAGCGGATTAGCGAGCGGAAATATAACAAAAAAAGTATGGGGGATGGCAGTTTTTTTTTTTTTTTTTTTTTTTTTTTTTTTTGGGTTTTCCGTGTATTTATGTATATGTGTACTTGTATGTTTCCTTTTCTCTGTGCGTATGTCTGTGAGAGGCTGTAGGTCGAAGGATTTATCCTTTTTTTTTGTTTTTTGTTTTTTTTTTTCTGTTCTTTTCTGCTTTCTATTTGCCTACTGCCAGGTCGAAGCCACGTGTAGGGGCAACTTCCCTTTTTACATGACAGGGATAAGAGGGGAAGCAAAGGGGTGTGTTATTCTGTTTGCAAAATTGTGGCGCGGATGGCCACCGTGGATCGGACTCCCTCGACGAAGAGCCTGACGGATTTGCCAAAAGACGCCGACTCTGCTGTCTCTAGTTTGCTTCACGACGACGACGATGACGCCCGCACACGAGTCTCCCCTGATGGGCAGGTGGCACTTCGAGGTTCGAGGAGAAGTACTGCGGCCTCCCCCGCCAGCAGTGGTGCGGCACAGGACGTCTTCCGCTGCCCCTCAGAGGCGGTGGTGTCTCTTGAGCAGCACTATCTCACCACCGTGCAGCAGTTAGAGAAAATAAAGCGCATGTACCATCGACTCGACACCCACAACGACGATCTGGAGGATTCCTTTGTTGTGCTTCGCGATCGACTGGACGCCTTTCGCTCATTTGTCGTCGTTCGTCTCAGCAGGACCGCAAAGGAACTGCGTGGGGAGGTGCGTTTTTTGCGAGACACGGTCTTGTTTCTGATGGAAGATTTTGCGGAAAACTTGCGGCGGTGTGGGAGGCATATTATCTCCCGCGTCAAGCACGCTGGTGGGGCGAGTGAGCCACCATCGCTGCCGCTGAGACCGTTTCATCTCGTACCTGCGAGTGACGTCCACCACAATCATCCCAACTCCTTCTATGTGCATGGCAATGTGAACGCCATGAATACTGATCCAGAGAAGAGAAAACAAAGTGGCTTGCTCTCGCGGGAGGCACTTGTGCGCAGCCCCCGTTCTTCTCGCTCGGCTTTTCCGGCCACCCCTGGCTCTATGGCGGAGCTACGGGGAGCTCTGGACGAAGCACTGCGGAAGCAAGAGCATCTGGAAGACAAATTTATCCGGCAGCAACAAAGTTACGAAAAACACATTCAAAGCATGAAGGATTTGCACGCGCAAAAGGAGCGCACCTTGCGGCGACGAATAGAGTTACTCGAGCGCTTTGTTAGACGTGATGTGGCCGGCGAGAACTTCACTGACGACAGCACTAGGAGGGATGGCGATGATGACGAGTTTCATGAGGCCGGCAGCAATGGAAGGTCACCACATTCGTCAAAACTGTTTAGGAGAGATTCGTTTGCTAATAAAAATCATGGCGTGGATCCGCGGTTAAGTACAAGTAATGCGCTTAACTGCACGTCACGTCGATCTCGTCTTTCGATTGAGCGAACCCCGCCGGGGGAGGCGGATGCACTTAGCGAGGAGTTGTGCAGCAAACGTGAGGGCGAGAAATCGGGCGGGTGGGACGCCCCTTCGTCCGTGAACGCGATGGCTGCCGGTGAGCACGCAAGCACGGCGTCCGATGGAAATGGTGTCAGTCGTCGCGCTCATCGTTCTCCCCGCAATGAAGGCCGTCCGCGCCAGCGTTCCTCTGCGTCGGGTGAGGCGGCGGCGGCGATGGAGCCGTGGACACTGGGACACGATGTGGAGCGCCGTGTGCGGTCACAGATGTTGTCGGGTGGCCGCAAAACCCCCTACGAGGGGAGATGTTGTAGGCACTTTTCCCCCACATCAAGGCGGGAGGAAAAGGAACTGGAGGCGGCGGCGGCTCGTTTGTTGGATGTTGTGTCCGATGCATACACAGCTCAAAACTATCAACACCAACGGCAGCGTGAGCGTCCACGCGTAAAAAGTGGCGTTTGTGAGGATGACGTGGTCAGTCGACTGTATTACCTGCGGCGACCACCACCCAGGCGTCCTGGCACGAAAACATATCTTTCTCCCGTACCCAGGAGCGGATCAGTGCCTCGTCCTGAGAAGTTTTCGGACGTCTCCACAGTGGCGCGTGGGCTGTGGGCGGAGAAGTTGCTGCAACAACGGGCCACCCAGCGGCTGAGCTGAGAGGACGAGAGGAAGTGGACATTCCATGTATTCTGTCCTTATACATATATATATATATATATATATCCTTTTTTTTATGCGTGTTTTTGTGCGTTTCATGTATTTTCAATCATGATTATTGCATTGACCTTCTGTCATTGTATGATTTCCGCTGCTAGTTACGCTCCATGTGTCTGTATCCTGTTTTCGCTGTTCTTGCTGATGTTGATTTTTTAATGTATGCACATACGCATCCATTATACATTGATATGTGTAGGCATTTGTGTGTGTGTGTGTGTGTGTGTCCTTTGAAAATTCCCCATTGATAACTGGGATCTTTTCACTCTCCTCATTGTGCCCCTCTTTCTCTCTTTTTCTCGATTTATATATCTGCTTCTTGTGCTTCACTGATGGCGTTGCACCACATTGACAGGGAAGAGGAGAGAGCCGGATGTTGTCCCTAACGATGCGTCGTGTGGCAGCAACAACAACAACAACAACAACAACAAAAACAGCGGCGGCAATAATCATGCCATCGTGCCTGGGGACGAGAGCGCGCGGGATGAACGCCACCTCCCTAAAGACGATTTGCAGATGTGGCACCACGACCCGAGTTGCGCTTGCTGGAGTTAAGGGGCAAACTTACTCACGTTTAGGAATGGATGGATTTACAGACGTCACGTACAACACTGCGGCAGATTTGTTTTTGGAACACGTGGAAAATGTTCTGGAAAGCGTTGACAGCAGTGCCATTGAGGAAGTGAATCTTTTGAGTGGGGTCCTCTCTGTTGAGACGGTGTCGAGTGGAACTTTTGTGCTTAACAAGCAAGCGCCGAATGTGCAGCTGTGGCTCTCATCACCCGTCTCTGGGCCGCACCACTACGACATGGTCCTGCCGGCTGGAAAAGACAAGGTGGAGGGGGTGAATGATGTACAGTGGCTTGCTGACAGCGATGGACACTCCCTGAAGGAGAAGCTGGAGAGGGAGTTAACGGAGACGCTGGGAGTGGAAGTGAAACTTTAAGGGTGGGGGGAAGTAAAGAAGAAGAAAAAGAAAAGTAAGGGACGAGCGGTGGGGAACGTACAGACGGAATTGATCGCAGAGCATCGGATTTGCCGATTCCCTGTCAGAGGGGTTTTTTTTTGTGTGTGTGTCTCTGTGCACGCACTGCACTGACGTTACATCTGTGGCGTGGGTTGAAGGACAAATCTGGCGAAGGCAAAGATGCGAATGCCGTGCAGGTGTCAATGACGTGAGTTGGCCGCCGCGCCACTGTGGACAGGCATGACGGAAGAGAGTTGTTTGTGACAAACACACACACACACTCTCTCTCTCTTTTTCTTTTTTCTCTCTTTTTTTTTTTTTTTTTTTCCAATGCATTTCCTGCTGTTGTTTTATATTTGTATGATTGGCTCCCATCCAAACCACTGCCACCACTATATCCCCACATGTTTTCATTTACCCTTTTTGGTTTGTTGTTGTTGTTGTTTCTTTTTTTATTTTATTTATTTGTTGTTGTTGTTTTTTTTGTTTTTTTGCCGTTGTTTTACACGCACGCCAAAACCACAACGGCCTGCAACCCCCCAACACCACCACCATACATACACACCACCTGCTAATATATTAATATAATAGCGGTACTGGGGTGTAGTAGTGACCGTAGTAGCAGTCCACTCTTTCCGGCACCAGCGCTCCGCTGCGACAGGGACAACTGGGAACGGGGGGCACTACAAAATTAACCACAAGGAAGGAACTTGTGGCAGGAAGGAAGAGGAAAAAAACAATAATAATAATTAAAAAAGAAAAAGAAAGAAAGAGAGAAGGAGGGGGTGTTTGAAGAGAGAGAATGATAGTAGAAGGCCAGTTGGAGGTGGACGAGCACCACAACGCACCGAACGGAGCCGTCGAAGAATCCAACAGCAAACACACACCCGAGTTGCACGATCTGTCCAAGGAGGGAAGCGATGTCCCACTGACAGGCACGAGTGGTAACGGCGGATCGGCGCCTGCGCGAGTTTTATCGCTGCGTGCCCAATCTACAGAAAGCGGTACAGGAGATAAAGGCAAAACGATACCTGCGCCGCGGCAAACCTCCGATGACGAGGTGCAGAAGACCCCCATCCGAAAGGAGGAGGCGCCAAAAAAGGCAGACAGCTCTGCGAGAAGCTTCTCGGATTGCGGTTCGGATCCGCCCGAGGCCGCGGCGATGGCTCCTGTTCCTACGCCGCAGCCGTCGGTGAATGCGGCAGCGGTGACGACATACAAGAAGACATTTGAGGGCAGTCAATGGGCGTCTTTGCTTTCTTCCATGCACGACACCGTTATGCGGACGTTGCTAAACGAAGCCTCAATGGCGACAGGGCTACCGGATACGAAAATCCGTGTTGTTGAAATGAAAATGGAGGGGGATTCAACACTTTTTACGGAGATTTCTCTGGTCCATGACTCCACTAAGTCGGCGGAGGATATGGATCACGCTCTGAATGCCTATGCCTTTGAGGGGATGAAGCAATTGCTGGAAATGAGGAGCTTCTCTGAAAATCGTCAACCCACCAACCCTAACGTCACTCTGCAGGGAAAGGCAACACTCTCTAAAGGCAAAACTGCTGCTGCTGCTGCGGACGACGATGACAATGTTAATGGGGTGAAGAAGGATAGCCCGAGCGGTGTGCATGTTGCTTGCCTAAACGCTGCGGACGAGGCAGCAACGAATGATGAAGAGACAGTGACGGAGAACACTCATCCAACAGGAAGTCCAAAAAAGACGGGTGTCGTGATGCGGGGAAAAGTGCATAGGGAGGAGGCCAGAACGAAGAAAACGCCTTCCCCAACACCAGCGAAAAAAGGGCTGAAGAAGCAGAAGGTGGCACAGAGGGGTAAATCTCCCACTGAAAAGATGGAGACTTCTCCGCTGAAGGGAAGTACGCCAAGAAGAGCCTTCACACCACGAGGAGTAACAACATCATACACAGAGGCAAACACATCAAATGGACCATTCACGCCTAGAGGGGCGGCAAAATCATACGCAAGGGCAAGCACGCCAAACGTGAGGCGGTCCGGCAAGGGATTTCTTCCGTTCTCAAGCAAATTTATCACCACATTGTCTCCTCATGCCGCGCGCTTGCAATATTCTCCTCGGCCTGTTGGCCGTCCGCGGACAGCAGCTGCAGCTGAGCGTGAAACACCGCGGCGTCGCGGATCAGCGCGAGCCTCTCCGTTGCGCACGTACTCTGCATCGCGAGGAAGAAGTTCCGAAGGGCCTGCCAGTGTCTCCAAGCAGGTTGCAAATACTGCTGACTCCAGTGGTATCAAACGGCCAAACGGTGTTGTCAATCGCGGTGGTGTGCGTCCAATTCCACCGCAGCGTGTCATTCGTGTGGGTCTCCCGACCTTTCCGCGCACGCCACGAGCGAGTGCAGTCGCAGTCTCGTTTCTCCCTGAGGCGCAGGAGTATGGAGAGGCTGAGGGTTTTGTCGGCACCGACCACGCGGTGTCTACTCCCGTCGAGGCGCCTCCACTGCACGAAAACGATGGTGAACCTCACGAAAAAGTTGCAGCCATGACACCAAATTCGGTGGGTTTCGAGCAGCAGTAAAAAAAAAAAAAATATTTTAAATAAAACATTGGCCGCTTGAGAAGACATCCCGGTCTCTTGCAAAAATCGCTGTCTCCGGTGGTAAAAACACGGGTTAGGGACACGTCTGCTCCCCGCGTTTCCCCCCCACCAGGAATAGAGTCGCAACAGCGCAATTACTCTTTTTTACGCAAAAAAAAGAAAAGAAATGGATACCAAGAAACCACAAAAAAAGGGAAAATGAAAAGAAAATAAAATAATAATAAATAAGGGTTGCTGGCAGGGCTGCTTGTGATCAAAGGGTTTTGTTTGTTTGTTTTTGTGTGTGTGGAGAGAGAGAGAGAGAGAGGAGGCAAATTTTTAATACCGCCCGTTGTTCCCGCGCGCCACGGGGGTAACGAAGTGAAAACTAAAAAAGAAAAAAAGTAAAAAGTAAAAAGGAGAGACATAAAATTGATGTGGTGAAATTTAGCAAGAAGAATGGGTTTTTGGGTCGTATCGTCTTTTTTTTGTGTGTGTATGTGTGTGTTTGCGACATCGGTGGTGGGGAGGAGGAGGAGGAGGAGGGAAGAGAAAAGGAAAAAAGAAAGAAGGGAAAAAATCAGATATTTATGTAAATTGCATTCAAGACTCCGTGAGGCGTCATTGTTTTTTTTTTTTTTTTTTTTTTTTATTGTTGTTTTTCTGTGTTTTTCGCCTGTTTTCTGTTCCCCCTCCCCCTCATATTCCTTTTTTTTTTTTTTTTTGTCTGCGTGCCGTCCTTTGGGGTGGCATGACAAACGAACAGAAAAGAAAAAATGAAGAGGTGAATTGGGGCGGAGGGACTGGGAGGAAGAGCAGGGAAGGAAGGGGGAGAGGAGGAGAGGGGAAGAAGAAAAAAAAAAGAAAAAAAAAAAGGAAAAAAGAGAAAATTTTATATTCAGAGAAAAAGAAAAAGAAGGGCAATGACTCGATCTGCATTCGGTGTTTATGTTACGTGCCTATAAGTATGTGTGTATACACATATATGGTCCGTGCACGGTGGGGAATGCCGATGATATAAGTTTTTTATTGCAACAAAAGTGAAATTGAAAGAAAAGGAAGGAAGGAAGAAGGAAGGAAGGAAGATAGGTGAGAGGGGAAAAAGGGGGAAAAAACGAATGAAGAAAAGAGAACGTAAGGAGGTGACGTGTTTATTTTAATGCATCGTTATTTCCTCTCTTTTTCTCTCTCTCTCTCTCTCTCTCTCTATAAATATATATGTATATACACATTTATTTATTTATTTATTTATTTATTTTATATATGTATAACCATATGCATGGATGTATGTATGACGTTTATTTGTCTGAGTTAGGAAGCAGTTGTGCGGCGGTTTTTTTGGCATGTTAATTTGCGTTCCTATCTCGCATTATGCGCCCGCAATACAACATATTTTGTGTGTGTGTGTGTTTTGTGTGTGGTCCTTTTTTGCTGGTGGTGTTCAGACCCCCAGCGACTTTGGCTAAGTGGCAGGAGAGGTGTGAAATTTCCCCCGTTCATGTCACTTCCTTTTCTTTTCTTTTCTTTTCTTTCCCGCGTGGATCGGCTGCAGCGGCGAAGTAGTGAAGCCGGAAAGAAGCAAACAGAAGGGCACTAATCGTGTGAGACACGCGTCTCCATTTCTCCGAGCACGCAGTCCTGCTGACGTAGATAGAGTAAAATACAGATAACCACCCCCTATTCCTTAGCGAATGATGGAAATCCGTCAGTGTGAGTCCGTCTCTGGGGCGAAGTCCTCCGTTTTGGTTCCGCCGTTGGTCCCAAAATCCCGCGGCCCGTCACTCCCGGACGGTCGGCGAACACCGGGCGGACCACCGCGGACAACACCCACGCGAACCACCAGCCGGTATTACTGCAGACGATGGCATTCTGTCGGGGAACGCCTGCCGTCATCGGAGGAGCCACAAGTTGCACGGCTCATACCAAAAGCCGCGAATGGCGGGAGCACCGCGTGGGGCGAAAAAAGTTCCATCGCCGACTCGCCATCGTCGTTTAACTTTGAGACTGTGAGTGAACCAGCCACACTTCACGGCGACCGTGCAAGTATCGTCTTTGAGCTGGAGCCGGGTACAGACTCCGGCAGCAAACGCCTTCATATGTCCGCACCCACCGGTTCAGAGGATCACTTGCGGGGGACGCCGGACGCGATGAAGGCGACACCACTGCCTGGTGTCTTGACTCCGCGTACAATCCAGAGATCCGCAATGCCAAATCCCGTCACGGCGACGACGAGGTCTTCTCCTTCACGGTCTCCGCTCAGCTTGCGCTTCCATTTGGTTGACCATCCAGTGATGTACGGCGACGATGATGACGCCGATAGCCTTCCATCGGCGTTGCCTCCACCGAAGCCGTATCCCACTGTGGAGGTTGCGGCCGCGTCGCAATACGGCGTCAATGGGACGAAATTGAGGCTTTACGGAAATGTAATGAATAACACCCTTGTTAGCCCGCGGGGCATGAGTAACATGCGTGGCACCCCTAACATGTATACAGAGGGTACCGTAGAAAAAGGAGTAAACCCTTACACCACATCTATAGAAGTTGGGGCACCGCCACAAACGTTGGTATCCGCCCCGTCCCCACCGCCGTACATGTTAAATACACCTGTACAGTCCCTTTTGAATGAGGTGAATGCGTGGGTGGATGTAATACACAGCGTGGAGGACAAGAATTGCTACAAACTTTATTTAGGGAGCACCGAGAAGGCTCTCCATGACACACAGGGTGAGATGAAGGCACTTGCAACGAAACACAAGTTGGTGGACAAGGAGCTTCACGCCGCCAAGGCCTGCCATGTCGAAAGACTTGACGGCAATCAGGCGAGGAAAAAGCCCGTCGCCCAAGTGAAGGATGCGGAGAATAAAGCAAACACCGCTTGGAAACGACAAAACGAAGAGGAAGAGGAGGTGGGGGAAGAAAAAGAGATGACACGAGAGGAGGAAGAGTGGCGACTTGAAAAAGGCTTGCTTCTTGCAGAAAAGGCTCTCTTGTTGCAAAAGCGTAAGGAGTTGTGTTACCACCTGCGGCGTGGCACAAACATTAAGAATGTTGCCGCATTGGCCCTCTCTGGGAGGAGCTCGTGGAGTAGGAGCGATGGCTCTGCGAACGATACCGTCAGTGAAAACACGGCACCCTCAGTAAGCGACCTTGAAACCATTCAGCTGCGTCTTGAACTAAAAGAAGCCCAAGTGCAATTGATGAAGCTTGTCGACTCGCACCGAATCCTGCAGGGTGCCCAGCGCACACGCACGAAGGAGTTTGAAGACGAGTTTGTTGGCCTGTGTCACTCCGCCAATTCGGCAAAGCAGGAAACGGAGTGTCACCGCGGCACTTTGGAGGCAACGCTTCGAAAAGCCGAGCAGTTGCTGGAGAAGTGTCAACAGAAGAATGAAGAGTCGCTGCTCCTGCTCTTGGAACAGCGCGTGGAGGAGGCACGAGCAGCACTGAGGCCGCGTGATGACAAGTTATTAATTAATGACGGTTTTCGCTCACGGATGCCAAGTATCGGCCGGTGCTCATCGACAGGCTCTACGGCACGTCGTGTGTCGGGTGCGTCAGTTTCTCCTGCTTTCGTAATGCCTAAAACGACGGCGAAGGCCGAACAAAACTCTCTGCGGGCGAACGTGCAATGAAGGAGCTGGGGAGGGAAAAGGAAGGAAGGAAGAAGGAGGAACGCAACGAAGGGGAGTGGAGTCTCCCGCCCAGCCGTGGTGTCCCTGCTGATGCCGCAGACTCTTCAATTTTATTTTTTTGCCGTTTCCTATCTTTTTCCGGGGTCGTGCGTGTGTCGTGTGTGTGATGAGGGAGCGTTTTGCTTGGGGATGTCAACTCGTAAATGTCATATGGACGTGCGATTTCTGTGTGTGTGTGTGTGTGTGTGCAGCGGATGGCGACGCATAAAACTTGTTGTTTGTCCCACGGTGAATAGAGGGCCTTTTTTGTTATTTGCATTTTTTTTTTCTGTGTGTGTGCGTGTTTTACCCCTAACCCCCTCCCCTTCACCCAAAGACACTGCTAGAAACGGGACGTGGGAGAATAAATAAATAAATAAATAAAGGCAGAGGGGAAAAGAAGAGGAAAAGTAAGTATTTTAAAAAGGAGAGAAATAGAAAAGACACACACACAAAAAAAAAAAAAAGGTAAATTAAATATAAATAAATAACTCATAAATTATAAATAGCATGCCAGCGAAAAAGAAGGGAGGACGCGGAAAGACAATCAACCTTGTGGACTTCAACGATGAGTACATCCCGGAAGATAACTTAGATTGGGCAGTGGAAGTTCCACGGGAAAAGTCGCGGGATGAGTTGGCGGGGGAGAAAATCGCCAAGAGAGATTACAGCCGTACGGCAAACAATGCGCTGATGGAAAAGGGTGGGTTTCGTGATAGCCCCAGCGAGCCGGTCAACCGCACCAAAGGGATAAATGACCTTCAGCCGCCCTTTGTGGCGCATTTTGGGAACCTTCGCAACGGCACCACCGAAGAGGAATTTCTCCGCAACTTCCACGAGGATTGCATTGTCACTTCGCGACTCATTAGTCAAGATGGTAAGAGTTTTGCGTTTGTGGAGTTCAAAACGGCTCAGGCTCTTGCCATCGCTCTCGCAATGGATCAAACAATGGTAAAGGGACGCAAGCTCTACGTAGACTTAGCCACGCAGAAACAGGTGGAGCGGCTCCACGGACACAATGGGATTTCACGACAGAACGCAGGACAGTCACAGCAGGGTGCTGGACTGCAGCAGTTGAATCTCACCCGCGATGCCTTTGGCTCTACGCAAATGACAGAGCGCGAGACGGGACACCGATCTGGGTTTTGCTCCAGGAACGACCTTCATATGCTAGCTGATCTCTCCCGCGATACGTTGGGGACAGCCACTCGGAGCTCCGAGAGTGCGGCAAGTCCGGTGGGACAACCCGATTTCTCGAGCTGGCGAAATGAGGGTCCGGTGGCGCAGCCGGAGTTTCATCCCGGTCTGCCGGAGAACCGCCGAAGCGACGCCGAGCTGGACCGTCGAGGCGGCATGGGCGGCGGTCGCAACAGCAAGCGGCAGAGCCCGGTTTCAGCAGGTTGCCTAGCAAACTGGCGCGATGAACCCATGACACAACCACCGCCACCGCCGCCGCTGCCGCCGCCCGGGTCAGGCTCTGGGGGCGACAACAGCAAAAACAATGGCGAGGACGGCCGCAAGGGAGGATGGGCAAGCGATGGCGCTGGACGCGGGAACCACCGGGGCCCCCCGAAGTCACAGGCAGCACCGAGGGACGACAGCAAGTGGGAGGCGCTCCGTCGTTGATCCGGCTGTGGCAAAATGA
Source organism: Trypanosoma cruzi (assembly GCF_000209065.1). Lineage (NCBI taxonomy): Eukaryota > Euglenozoa > Kinetoplastea > Trypanosomatida > Trypanosomatidae > Trypanosoma > Trypanosoma cruzi. The sequence goes on from NW_001849540.1 coordinate 97,126, forward strand.
AATTAAGGAAAGTGGAAGGGAGAAGGGGAAAAGAATGAGGAAAAAAAAAAAAAAGAGAAGAGAAGAGAAGGGAGGGAACGGGAGGTCACGAAGGCGAGAGAAGAATAGAACCAAAGGGAATTAAAGATGGGGAAAAAAGTAAGAATAAAAGAGGCAAATAAAAACGTTGCTCTTTTTGAGGGAACGAGCGTGGATTGAAGCCGGCAAGAAAACGAAGAGGGGGAGGAGGAGGGGGGGCGGGGGGCGGGGGAGTGACTGTCATAGTTGCGGAGTGTTTTTCTCTACTTTATTTTTGTGTGTGTGCCAGCGGAAGCGTCTCTGTGCTTATATATATATATATATATATCTTTTTGGTTTTGTTTTTCTCTTATGTCCTTCTTGTGGTTTACTTTGCCTTCTCATCATCACTTTCTTTTTTTTTTCTTTTCTTTTCTTGTGTGTGTGTGTCCCCCCACTCCGTCATTGTGTATGCATATGGACGTGTCCTGTTGTTGTTGTTGTTGTCGTTGTCGTCGTCGTCCCCCCTCCATTCGTTCCACTGCAAACTTCCTTTTTTTTTTTGTTTTTGTTTTTGTTTTTGTTTTTGTTTTTGTTTTTGTTTTTTATTGGTTGGGGTTTACTCTTTTGTGTGCCTCCTCCCCTCCCTCTCGTTCTCTTTCTGTGTGTGTATAGGTGTATGCGGCAGGAGGGGGATTGCGGGCGTGACACCGCTGAGGCCGCGGAATGACATCCCACGAAAAGGAAAAGATAAAATGAAACGCATGTGCCTTTTGTTTTCTTGTTTTTTGTTTTTTGTTTTTTTTGCCTTTTGGTTAGGCGGAAGCAACTGCGGCGGTGTGCGGATGCAGCGCAAAAAAAAAGAGGCAAGAAGAAAACTTTTATCCCTCCCATTGATAATAAAAAGCCGGAAAGGAAAAAAAAAAGGGGTTACGGGGAGGGGGAGGGGGGGGAAGCACGATGCGTTGCCGAGACGGTGAGTCGAAGCACACGGCCCACTGGCGTTAGGAACATTAAAGTAAAATAAGGGAAAAGAATCATTTGCTTGTATTTCGTTTGAGAAGGTTTTTGCTTCTGCTCCGCCCTACGACCCTACAGCGAAGAAACCGCGCGGAAACATCGCTTTGGTTACCGCACTTTGCGTTTTTTTTTTTCCATTTGATACCACCACCCGACCCTGAAGCCACTAGTTTTACCCTGCCAGGGTTCCAGCACTGCGGGACTGCTTGCACCTGTCGAGGCGGCGGTGTGGCCATTCTTGTCTGTGAGGGGCCACGGGCGGAAGCGGGACCGGCCCTGCCGCCGGGATCGAGGTGGCGCAGGCGACCATCCATTCAGAGGCAGGAATGAAACTGGAGGCTTTGTCGGTGTGTCTCCCTCCCTCCTGTACAAAGAGTATGGCAGCCGGGGAATTGGATGGGCTGCTCTGCGCGGACGGGCCACAGTTAATGGACGCAGACGTCGACGCAAACACGGAGGCTTGGGATCGCAGCATCCCATCAGACTCCCGTGGCGATACCATTGTGCAGCGGTGCATTGAGCATGTACTCCAGGTCGTCAGCGCTGGTGTGTGCACGAGATACACCGAGCGACAAGGCAATTCAGCGTCCCGACATCGCCCTGTCCAAGGACTGTGCCGTCGTCCACTGGACAGCACAGCCCTCACCGAACAGTGATCACTGTACCATCCTCCTTGATGCTCTGGATAGGGGACGACGACGCGCCCGCAGTGGCACCGCGGCGTGACAAGACATTATCAGAATGGAAGAAGGCGGATTGGAATAGGTACAGCGCGATGACCAACCAGCTCCGCAGAATCCCGCGATGACTAGCCAACATGGACAGCACAGCGAAGCACACTGCATCAGGAATACGGAGAGCCACCATGGCAACAGTCCAGGTCTGCTGGAACTGGCGCACACTCCGCACCAAACTCGAGGCCACTGACGGTAATAGGCGGCAAGTAGTACGCCGTGCGTGCGACTCTCGTTCCCTGAGCATACCAGCCGTGAAATCCGATGGCCCAATGCTCAGCAGGCTGCGGCGAAGAGCCGTCAGTGTCGAGTATGTGCTCTCAGCCGCCACTTGTTGCTGTGGATTTGACAATTTGCACCGCGGACCAGAACAACGAGCAAAACGACAATGCGTCATTTCACACCGATCAGCAGATGGCGACGCAAAACGAAGACGAAGTACCACACGTGCCAGGGAAAAGAGCGAGCGTGCAGACACCTCCAGTACCAGCGCCAGCAGGAGGACAACCAGGACTTGCGACGCAGCCGTCCGAGGAATTAGCAGAGCATGCGACTGCACCCAATTCGGGTCTCTCACGGGATGCATCGAACGGCGACAGTCAAGAGCAAACACCGCAGACTCAAACACCGACTGACACCAAACAGAGTTTGCTCGTGTTGCAGGGATTGTCAGAAGGTGTTCAAGAGAACCAGAATAATATGGAAGATGGGAAAAAAAGAAATCAGGTAGATTCGAGCGGCAACATGCGCAATAAAGAGCATGACTCTGCAACTGAAACGCCTGAATTATTGACCGCTTCAATCAACACTCGTCCTTCTGGAGCTCCGGGAAATGAATCCGATACAAAGTCGCTTTCTGGAACTTTGCGATCGTCCACGGCTGGTACAGAAGAACAGGCAAAAGCAGGGCCAATGCCCCTGCGACAGCCAAAACCACCGGAAGAAAAAGTAATATCCGAGGAATTGCCGCCAACAGCAGCAGAAGTAGAGGCACCAGGAGGTCCATCAGCACCGCCACCGAAATCACTGCCACAGAGCGCACTGCCATCCTCAAAGGAAGTCCCAGATACCACGCAGTCAACTGAAGATCCGCACACAAAAGGCATTGAGCCAACAACAGATGCAAGGCAGAATGCAATAACTGAGGGTCAGGCTGAAACAACCTCACCATCTTCTCCTGCGGATGATGCTGCCGCCAATGACGCTGACGAAAGCAATGCAGAGATTGCAAACGATGGTTCAGCAGTTCATGCCGGGGTGCCGGAGGAAGAACCACATCAAGAACAAGTGGATGGCAGCGAGAAACAAACATCATTTACATCCACTGCCAAAAAATATAATGCAACGATTGAAGACAATGACGGCAGCACCGCGGTCTCCCACACCACCTCCCCTCTTTTGCTTCTTCTTGTTGTTGTGTGTGCGGCTGCGGCTGCGGTGGTGGCCGCATGAGAGTGAGTGAGAGAGCGCCATGCACCGCCCGCACACACACTCGTCTTTCACTCACTCTCTGTGTGTGTCCCCTTGCATGGACTCTCGTCCTCACCTCACCCCACGAGGCACACACATAATGTGCCCATTGTATATATGCATGCACACCCATGCAGGCCCGTTGGTGCTCTCTTTTGCACCACACGCACCGCTGCCGTCCTGCCTGGCTGCATGGGCGGAGCACAGTAACTGTTTTTTGTTTCCATTGCATTGAGTGGGCGACCTCTCCGTATCTCTCTCTCTCTCTCATTCTCTGCAGCATCGTAATCGACGCCACCAGCACGCAGCGAGGCAGCGGAAGCCGCCACCGCCACGAGTGAGAGCGGAAGGGAACATGCCTGCTGTTGCGTTCCAAGGAGGCACACCATGTGGCACAGTGGCGTGCCCACAACCTCCTCGCGGAGTCTGCACACGACACCGGGCACTGGATGTGGGGTGTTTGCGTCATGAAGGACACTGCGGTGGAGTCCCTCCTCCCTCCAGGTGGACGGACGCCCGAGTTTCCTTTTGTTCTTACTCAGGCGGATGGCTGCGCGATGACATCACAACGAGGCAGTTGTTTTCACCATGGCGGGGCAATATCTGAAGGGTTACGCATTGGGAATATGAATGGCGAGTGCAGTAAGAAAGGGAGTGTCATGGCTCTTTTTTGCCGCGCGAATTGCGGGGATTTTCCATAAAGCATGCAATTGCATTCCTTTCTGTTGTGTTGGAACTTACCATGATGCGCCGCTGTTGTGGCGTGTGTGATTTTGGGTGTCTGCGTGTGGCCGTGGCTGCACCGAATTCTCTTCCCACTTTTGTGTGTGTTTTTGTGTGTCCGTGACGATATGCCCACTTCCTCTTGCAGAGTGTGTGCGGTGTCGGCGGCGCCACAGGGGTGCGGACCGTAGCGAGCGGGATGCGTGGGCGAACCCTCCGTGCACACCACGTTGTTATTATTGTTTGCTCTCACCAACACACTGTGCTGGGTGGATGGCACCCGCGCGCCGTCGTTGCGGCGGCCCTCGTGCATGTGGTGTGCGTCGCACACTGTGTGGATGACTCTCTTGCTGTGGCTGCCCGTCATGTCTGTGCCTAGTTACCCCATCTCTCTTTTATTCTTCTCCTGTTTGGTGGTTATTGTTCAGCTTTAACTCAATCCAACTAAAAAGAACAGAAGGAAGCAATGCCTGGAAATCAAGCGTCTGCTGTGCCGCAGGGAGATATTCGGAGGAGAGCGAGGCCGGAGTCTGAGGGTGACACAGATCAACCCGCTGCGACTCGCAGAAGAGTGGAGGAGGTGCGGCGATTAATGTGGGCTCTTGACAGTCGGGTGGAAGAATGCGCGCTGCGGGAAGACTACAAGTCTGTGTACAATGCGAGGTGGCATCATGTCATGGAAGTTCCTGGCGGCGAGGGGACGGGAATGGAGGTGCATGAGGGGAAACCACCGCAGCCATGGACGTACAAGGCAGTTGGCCGAACCCTTGAAAAGGATGACGGTGTGGAGCAATCCAGTGCACCACGCCTCAGGCTGATGGTGCTTACCTTTGGCGAGAAATGGCAGTTCTTTGGCAGGAAAGCAATTACCGACTGCTATGTGAACTGTGAGGTGGATCGAGTGTGGCAGATCGTCAAGGGCGATCTCACCGAGTTGTTCAGCAGTCGTCCTGAGGACCACTTTACGCCTCATCCGCGTTTGTTGATTGGGACACCCGGGATCGGGAAGTCGGTGGCTGCCGGTTCGTACCTCCTCTACCAGTTGCTGCACTACGATGCGGAGCTACTCCCTGTGGTTGTGTTCTTTATTTTTGGACGTGAGGCATACGTGTTTGACAAGACCACCGAGACGGCGACAAGCTACACGGATAAGTCCATAATGATAAAAGCTGTGAAGGAACTGTCTCGGCGCGGGATGAAGGGGTATATTATCTACGACGTGGTATACAGGTTAGATATTCCGTCTCCTTTTTTGCCTCCCAGAGGCTGGGGCATGCTTGTGGTGGCAACGCCAGAGACAACAAGTTACATACACTGGGCGAGTGAAAAGAGAGCCGTACGAATCATAATGAATTGCCCTGATGAGAGTGACGTGAAGGCAATGTGCATTTGGATGAAGCGCAATCAACCTCCGCAGCAGCAAGCGGAATACTGGCGAGAGGTGAAGGGTCGCATGGACAAAATGGGACCGATTCTTCGCCACATCTTTGATGAGGAACGTTATAAAAATTGGATTGCAAAGTGCCACAGCCTTGTGGATTGGACGGACTCTTGGGAAATTCGGAGTTACTTTGCTTTTGGAAATTCCAAACTGTGGGAGGGTAATAGTGTGCTTGAATATCTTGCGAGGATTGTCCGAGTACGAGGAGAGCGCAATGGCGAGTCGCCCTTCAATGCACCGATAACTGACCACCTCGCAAGTAAAATATTGTGCAAGTTGAAAACGTTAATGACGCAGGCTGAGTTTAACTTATTTGTATTGAGGATCAGGGATTATCTCATGCACGCAAATTTTGGGAAGTGTGTCATGTTTGCATTTTTGAATGTGGCCTTCATGGCTGCAATAAGACGTAAACTGAAGGAGCTGAAGCCCCCAGCACGACGTCAGTCACACCGCTGTGCGCCGGAAGTGTACTCACAGGAGGGCCCCACCAGCCACTATTTTTTGCCGTCGGTGGAACACATTGACAAGAAGACTTGTATAAACCACCGGCTGCTGTACATACCGGGGGTCGAGAAATTTCCGCTTGTGGACGGCTTTTTCTTTGTGGACACAAATCCAAGGACGCTGGTTGGGCTGCGGATGGCTACGGCGGGTGGGCGCCACACGACCGCCAGCACTGTGCGGCAGTTCACTGAGTGCCTGGCGGCATATTTTAATGGCTGGAAGAAATTATCCCGAGACATGTCGTGGGAGATTATTTATGTGCAGCACGCGGACAGCACGCCGTTGAATGAGTGGCAGAGATGTGATGTTGTTAATTCCGATAATGTGAGCAAGAAGGAAAACCAAAAATTTGCGGCGTTTTGTAAGGAAAAGGTGCGCCAGTACCAAGTGTCAATACCATCCGGAGACTTTTGAAGAGACGAAGCTCACCGAAGTGAGGAATAACCACGGAAATAGGAAAACAAATTAGGGAGGGAAAGGGGCAGTTTTGACTTTTGGTGAAAAAATATTGTGAGATTTATGTATTTTTGGATACTTGTGTGTGTGCGTGCGGTGCGGGTGCACCAGCCCCATGCGGCAGCACCGCACACAAATGCCAAAAATGCCCAACGCTATCGAACATAACAGTGACAGAAGAAAATTAGGGAGGGAGTGGGGTTGTTTGGTTTCTGGCGAAAAACATTGGGTGGTTTTCATATGGTATGTTGATTGTGTGTGCATACGAGGCATAATTGGAGAATTGCCCTGGTATGAGGGAATCATTGTGTTTGGCGCTGTCGCAGTATCACTGCATTGTCCATTTTCTTCTATTGTGTTCTAAGGCCCATCACGAACAGAAGCATCTTAGCGGGATGGACGAAGGATAAGATCTATTGGAGAAATGGCGCGCTGCGTCGTGACCGCATGGAGCGAGGCGCCGCGTCATGGGTGGATGAGGATCCGCTTCCGCGTGTGGATCTTTGGGCGATTGCTTGTTCGGTATGCGTAGTGTGTTGGCTGCGGGGCTGTTGCCGTATCCCGTTGGTCGTGGGACAGAACTGGAGGCGGTGGCGGTGTGTCGCTTCTTCTCCTCGTCCACGGTGGGTGACTGCTGGCGGTGTGTGTGTTTGTTGTGTGGAGGGCCGAATCCTCTTACCCGCGGACTGGCAGCACCGCGATGGTGTCTGTGTGTGTGTGTGTGAGGGCTGGTGTGGGCGATGCTCCTCTGTGCTGTTCCTTCCGGATTGTCTTGTGTCCTGCTCTCCACGTGGGTGCTCTGCTCTGGTCTCCACGAACGTGTCTGATTTATTGCCGCTGCTGCTGTCCTCTCCACCTCTTGAACACACGCTACGAAAGAAGGAAAATAAGCGCTAACCGCCACCGTGAGATTCGAGGGCTCTGAAGGACCAACAGCGCACACACCGCCCACACACACATATTTATATGCTCTTACGTGTTGCTGCTGTGATGGCACCCCGCACACACAACCGTCGCCGCGTGGCCGGATCCAGCGGAAGGAGGAGGGAAGGAAGAGAGTGTGGGAAGCAGAGGCCCAACATGTCCCGGCATGTGTTTAATTCCGCCGTGCTGCTCCTTCTTGTCGTGATGGTTTGCTGCGCCACCTGTGGAGCTGCAGCCGCTGTGGAGAACAGCGATTCATTGGCGGATCCAAATTTTGCATGGAGGGGCGTCACTGATGATAAGGAAACTGTGGACTCGTTGGGCGTTCCCAGCATCCTGAAGGTGGGGACTGACGTGTTTGCCGTTGCCTAGGCACAGTGCAAGGAAAGAGGTGAAGCATCCTGTATCTTTACTGGCATTGCATCCCAACTTCTCACGGAAACAAAGGATAGCGCACCGGTGGAATTAATGAATGAGGCCAAAAAGTATACACAAGTACTGGAGGAAGGCACTTCCCCACACAGTAAGAAAGTAGATGTGAGCCGACCAACAACAGCTGTGAAGGGAAATGATATTTACATGCTTGCTGGAAAATACAGCCGGGCAGCTGCTACTAATCCTCAGGAGAGGGGTGCAGGTGACTGGGGGCTTTTGCTGGTGAAGGGGGAAGTCAGTTCTGAAGAAAGCAATAAAAAAATCCAGTGGAATAAGAACCAGCGACTGGTCGGCACTTTCTCTGATGGCGAACAGGATTACTTGATGCAGCTGGTTGCAGGCGGTGGATCGGGCGTTCAGACGGATGACGATACGCTTGTTTTCCCAGTGGAAGGCAAGAAGGAGAAGAATGGTGAATCAAATGACGGAAAGACTGTCTCACTGGTCATATACACTTCGAAGGATACTTTGACGTGGAAGCTGTCGAAGGGGATGTCTGCCGATGGCTGCAGTGATCCCTCCGTCGTGGAGTGGGAGAAGGACAAACTCATGATGATGACTGCGTGTGATGGTGGCCGCCGCAGGGTGTACGAGTCCGGTGACAAGGGGGAGTCGTGGACGGAGGCACTCGGGACACTCTCGCGCGTGTGGGGCAACAAACACGAGGAACAGACGAAACGTGTTGCGAGCGGGTTCACTACAGCGACTTTTGAAAATGGAGATGACAACAAAAAAGTGATGCTCGTTACCCTGCCGGTGTATTCTAAGGAGAGAGGCAGCGAAAACAAGGAAAAGAGTGAACTCCATCTTTGGCTGACGGACAATACGCGCATTGTCGATATTGGGCCGGTATCCGGGAAGGATGATGACGCTGCCGCCAGCTCCCTGCTGTACAAAAGTGCTGGAGGTGAAGATAATAATAATGAGTTGATTGCACTGTACGAGAAGAAGAAGAAAGACGATATCGGAAGAACATCTGGCATGGTCTCTGTGCGTCTGTCTGCGCAGCTGGAGCGGGTGAAGGAGGTGCTGAAGACCTGGAAGGAAGTGGACGAACGTATCTCCAAGCTGTGCCCCACTTCAAGTGCTGCGAAGAGTGCCTTAGCTGACAATGCCTGCAGCGCTGCCATGCCGACGGATGGGCTGGTTGGCTTTTTGTCCGGCAACTTCTCTGAGAACACATGGAGGGACGAGTACCTCGGGGTGAACGCAACAGTAAATAATAATAAAGGTGGGGCTGCAAAGGCTTCCGAGGGTGTGAAGTTCCAGGGAGCGTGGGCGGAGTGGCCTGTTGGCAGGCAGGGGGAGAATCAGCTGTACCACTTCGCGAACTACAACTTCACTCTTGTGGCGACGGTGTCCATCGACGGTGAGCCAAGGGAGAGCCCTTTTCCTTTGTTGGGTGTGCGTGCGGGCAGTAACGGAGAAAAAAAACTTATGGAGTTGTCATACGACAGCGGAAAGAAGTGGCAGTTGCTGTGTGGTGACGAAACGAACAAGGAGCACAGCAGCACTTGGAAGCGAGGGAGAACACACCAGGTGGCCATTGTGCTACAGAACGGCAAACAGGTCTCCGCATACGTTGATGGTCAGCGTGTGGGGAATGCGCTATGTGAATTGAAAAATAGGGATTCGGAAGAGATCTCGCACTTCTACATTGGAGGGGATGGAGGCAGCGCAGACAACACAGAAAGCCGAGAGGGCGTTTCTGTGACTGTGTCGAACGTCCTGCTGTACAACCGCCCGCTGACTTTTTCTGGTGAGAATGCCGATGTGGAAGAAGTTACCGATTCACCACCGGGAAATTTGCAGCCAACTGAAACTGTTTCTCAATCGGTGGAAGAAGATGAAAAGAAGGCGCCTCCTGCTACGAAACCTTCTGAAGCTCCAGTGGTGCAAGCGACCTTGCAGCGGCCTCGACAAGAAAGTGAAGCAAAGCAAGTGACAACGGTGGGGAAATCCGCCACTACACACCAACTGCCGGCGAATACATCGCAGGGAAGTGTGGGGAAGGCGGCGGCTTCGAGCTCCCATGCCGTTGGAGGAGCAACAGGTGATGGCAGCACTGTTTATGAGAGCGGACTGCTGCCATCGCTGCTCCTTCTGTTGGGACTGTGGGGTTTGTGGCTCTGTGAGGAGTGACTGGCTGCCGCGTGGGACACGTGCGACCTCCATTGCACAGAATTACTTTCTCTTGGAAGAAATTTCTCCTCCTAAATAACCGCTTTTTACTTTTGTGTGTGTTTTTATAAATCCTTTTTTTTTTTTTTTTATTGTTTTTTTTTTTAATTTTACTTTCTGTTTTTTTGTCTCTAACTCCCGCATCCCTTTTTTGCTTTTGAGGGCAATCAATATGGACGTTTTTTTTCTTTTCCACTTTGTTAATTGTTTTTTGCTGCGCTCTTCCTGTGAGGGGTGCCGTGTGTTTCCCGCCCAACTGCTCCACTTGCACACCCACCGACACGCCCATGACGACGGCCCTGTGCGCCTCGCCTGCTGCACGCATGAGGAGGGGCCGCGACGAACGGCGCGCTGAGGGAGCCGTGACGTGTGGGCGTGCGACGAGGGCCTGTGGGGCGGAGCACACATTTCTTTCCCTCTTGTTTTGTTTTCTTTTTTGCGGCTAGGGCGGGCAGACACCCGCAGCGCCACACACACAGCCACACCCTGCCGCCGTTTTTTTAAGATTTTTTGCTTTGCGTGTTCATTTCTCGCGCTGGCAGTCCCTTTGGTGTCGGTCTTGTGAGCATTTCTTTTCCCCCGATGTTTTTTTTCTTCTGCTGCGCTCACTCTCCCGATGGAGAGACGCGACTCCCGTCATGTCTGCGTGCTTCTCTCAGTCCCCGCACTCACGAGTGACTGTGCTCTGCGGGCCGCACTCGCGCGCCGATGAAAGGGCTGAGGGGAGCAGCAACACGCAGATGACCCCATGAAATATAAACGATGTGCGGACACATGGAGGGTCAGACGGTTGAAAGACATTTAAATATCTTTTTAATTTTTAATTTGGACAAAATATGCAGACAATTTCTGGAGCAAGATGGTAGTTAGCTGCTTTTTGTGTGTGTGGTTTTTCTTTTCTTCTTTCTTTTCTTTTCTTTTTTTTCTTCTTTCCAAAGTGTGAGGTGTGGAAAGGTGAAGATGATTTATTTATTTATTTATTTATTTTTCATTAATTTTTTTAATAAATGGCCGCTGCTTTGTCTGCAGTGCAATATTGTGAGCCTGAGCGGTCTTTTTCTCTTTATTTCTGCCATGCACCTCTGCTGTACATTTTTGTTTGTGCGTCCCTTCACATGCTCTGCTCCTGTTTTTACTTCTTTGCTTCGTGTGTCTGCAGGCACACACAACCACACACACGCACAGGATGCACATTGCAGTGGATTTGGATGCTTCTTTTGTAGTGCATGCTGGCATTTGCGTGTGGCGGCTGTTCTCTTCTTCCGCGGCCATGAACAGAAGGAGGAGAGAGGGAGCGCCCAGCCCGCGTCTCTCTTCCTGCGGGTGTGATGCGCGCGGTGGATGTGTTGTGTGCACCGAGTGACGGCAGCCTGAGCTATCGCGTGCGTTGGTGTGTGTGTGTGTGGAAGAAGTGTTTTGCTGCCAGTGCTGAGGCTCAGCATGAGAATTATACTTTCAGTGGCTTTGATGTGCGCATGCATGGCAGGAATGGTGAGCTGGGTGCTGTGTGCCATGTGGCCAATGCGGTCCACACATGTACCAACTGTGCTGCCAGCTGTGCAACGAAGGAGGAAGGGCCACCGTTGCCTTCACGATGAATGGGACGACACATAAATACGCCGGCCCTTATGAATTGTGGTGGCGTCAAATTTCTCCCGATGGAACCATCCATCCGCCTGCACGGAGCAGCGATGCTGACCAGACGGGCATCTGTCAGTTGCCGCCACCCCGTGAAGGGAAGGATGACACAAAATCCTGCGGGACAACTGCGCCGCAAGTGAATGCCGAGCCGTCACGTCAGAACGAGGATTGGCGACAGTCTGCGGCGGCTGACGCACCCAATAACGTCGATCCGAGTCCCGCATCCAACACGGAGACCAACACGTCCGAGACGAAGCCTGAGTTTGCTTACGTTTAGAATATCAATGTGGCTCCGACACCATCCGAAAGAAGGCCCACGCCTGTCACCGAGCCGAAGGGGAATCCCATTGATGATGCGATGAGTGGTTCAATAAATGTTGAGTTACTGCAGGGAGTCGATCTATTTGTGCTGCAGACGACGCTGGTGCAGCCGAAGGATGGGATTGTTCCAGTTACGACGAGGGATTTATTTGCTTCACCCTCACTCGTCAGTGCTGATGGAGTAATTGCAGCTTTCGCCGAGGGTCGCATGGATGCCGAATATCAAGGTGGTCAATTAAGTAAGCCCTTTTCTTCTGATGTGGTTGCGGGATACTTCGACTTTGCGTGGGATTGGTCCACTGTTGTTGGTGAAGTCAATAAAAGGATGCACGGAGGGCACACACTGTGGTTGCTGCAGCGGAGGGAAAGGAGAGTTTGGGTGCTGTGCTCTGCCCCACAACAATCACGAAGGGCGACGGAGTGTTTCCTCTTGTGGGAGGCTCTGATGTGCCCTACGAAGGTGGGTCCTGGAGAGAGGGCGGCTTGGAGCCGAAACTGGTTGTGGGTGATGTCACGAATCCCACGGGTGGCAGGCAGAGTGGACGGATCGAATGGGGCGGCCCCAAACCACTCTCGAAACGGATCTCTCCTGCTTCTCACGAAGGTGAATGGACGGAGTTCATTGCTTCTGGTGGCGCAGGTGTTGTGATGGAGGATGGCACGCTTGTGTTTCCTCTGATGGCGAAGAGTAAGGCAGAAGACGTTTGCTCCATGATCATTTGCTCGACGGACAGCGGCAGTGCCTGGGCGCTCTGTGAGGACATTTCCCCTGCGGAATGCCTTAACCCCCGCGTCACCGGATGGGAGAGATCACTTCCCATGATTGTTGACTGCGAGAATGGCCAGAGGGTGTACGAGTCGCGTGACATGGGGACAGCGTGGACGGAGGCCATCGGGACACTCTCAGCCGTGTGAGCCAACGCACGTTCAGGAGTCTCTCAGAAGGAAAGCCTGCGTGTGGATGCCCTCATCACCGCGACCATTGAGGAAAGGAAGGTCATGCTGTGCACACAGAGAGGGCACACCTCGGGGGAGAAAAGGGCCACTGCGCTCTGCCTTTGGGTCACGGACAACAACCGCACGTTTTCTGTTGGACCGGTTGCCGTGGACAATGCTGCGAATCGGATGCTCGCCAGCACCCTGCTGCACTCGGATGGCAGTTTGCATCTTTTACAACGGAGGGGCAACGGTGAGGGCCGTGTCATTTCACTTTCCTGCATGACGGAGGGACTGAGTGCAATCAAGTCCATCCTCAGTACTTGGGCGCAAAAGGACATTTTCTTCTCCAGCTTGTCTACACCCACGGCGTGTCTGGTGGCAGTTTTTTTTGATGCGGCCAGTGATGACCCGTGGAACGACGAGTACCCTTGCCTGCATGCGATGGTGAAGGAATGCAGTGAAGGACAACGATGGGTTTCAATTGACGGGACTTGAGTCCAGGGCAATATGGCCTGTGAACACTCGGGGTGATGAAGTGCGTCATGTATCCTTGAGCCACGACTTCACACTTGTGGCGTCGGTGACCATCGAAGAGACTCCGAGTGGGAACACTCCTCCACTGACTGCGGTGCTGGCACACACTGCGTCCAATCATACCGTGGGACTGTCGTACAGCCATAATAAGAAGTGAGTGACGGCGTTCGAAGGCAAGACAACGACACGGAGCAGCACTTGGGAGCCGAGGAAAGAACACCAAGTGGCACACTCACGCTGCAAGGCAACAAGGCCTCTGTGCACATTGTTGGTCGGTCGCTGGGGGAGGAAGAGGTGCTGTTAACAGGCGAGAGGCCACCTGAGGTCCTGAGGTTTTTCTTTGGCGCGTGCGGTGGGCACGAATCTCATGTGACGCTGACGAACGTCTTTCTGTACAGCCGCCCACTGAACTCCACTGCGATGCGTGCACTCAGGGACAGGGTCCCCATTCCGACGAGAGAAGCGGCTCCGACACCACCCGAGAAGATTCGAGTAGTTGACAGTGTCAGAGAGTACGTTGCTGGGAATATTACGGAAGAGAAATGAATGGGCACAACGCCCCTGGACACGAATCCCCACTACAAATAGTCACCTCGCAGGGTGTGGAGCGGCGTGAGTCCCGACGACCGCCTCGCCTCTCTCAACGAAGTGAAGTTGACACTGCGTGATTTAGACGGTAACAACACCGTGCGTGCGTGCGTGTCTTGTGTGTTGCTGCTTCTAATAGGATTGTATTTGGGTGGTGGCAGCCTTCTGAGCCACAGAGTGTGGATTTGTGACTCCTCACCTAGAATACATGCCGCATTGCCCGCCTTTTTTTTACTTCTACTTCTTCAATTTCTTTACTTTTAAATGTCTTTTTTCACTGTAGTTCAGCCGGAGTAATAACTACTGTTGTTTTTTCTTTGCGTAATTTTAGGTTGCTGAACACTGTAATGAGCGAAGTGTTTCTCCCTCTTGTTTGTTTTTGTTTTTGACCACACGCGTTGCCGGCCCTGCGGCTGTGCGTCCCACGGACTGCACGAAAGGAGGATTGGAGGAACAGGCCGGATGCCGCATGAAATGTGAAGAATGTTGTGTGGGATGCTGGAATAATGCGATCTTTCTTTATTATTACGTTTTTCGTTTGTGCAGGTAATATGTGCAAGCACCCAATCGTCTTTAGCTGCATGGCACATGAAAGTCCTGCCAAATCATTTTTTTTTTTTTCCATGAGTCCTGCAGGGGTCCCACATTTTGTTTGTTTGTTTGTTTCATTTTTTTTTTTTTTTCGTAATTCCCTGCGGATATGTTTTTGTCTCTGCCGTTTTGACTGTTATTTTGTGTCTTCTTGTTCCGTTGGGTGTGTCCCTGCTGATTGTGCTGTTGACATGTTCCATTTCTTCTGCTTTCTTTCCTGCTAGAGGCACCGATGGTCCGCGACGCCGATTGTTTGTGGTCCCCCATTGCGATGGCACGAGGGTGACTGGGCGCCGGCCTGCTGAGTGCACTCGGAGGAGAGCGGATGGTGTGCAACGTGCTCCATTTGTGAGTGTGGGACGCCACTCGCCGCCTTGTCTGTGGCACAGCCCTCAAATTCCTCTTGTGGCTGTGTTCTGGCATGCTTTTCACTTTTGTATTTTGTTGCTGCGGGTGCGGGTGGCAAGGCACAGGCAAAAATGCACTGTTAGGGCGCTGCGGCGGCGCCGCTCCCCTCGGCGATGCCGGTGCTGTGTGCGGCTGCTGCCTCCCTCCGCGGCGATGGGGAGATGGGGGCCACGGATAGACTGCACGGCGGTTCTCCCTCCCACTCCCTGTGTGTGTGTGTGTGCGGCGGATGAGGTCTCCATCTATTCCTCACCAGGACGGAGGAAAGGAAAGGGTCACACAACAATAGAAGAGAGGAATGAAGGTAACGTGGAGTGGGAAATGATGGACCGAATATGTGTACACAGGCTGGAAGGGTAGTAAACGTGGTCGAGAGGGATGGTAAGGAAATACAAACAAATAATGCATAGGAGGAGGAGGATAGGGAGGAGGAAAGAGGGATACATGTACATACCACATATATAATATATACATTACATATATTTATGTGTGCATTTATACACATGTGTGTCTTGACTCTCCCGTCTTCATTATTAGTTCCACGCGGCATTAGAGAAGAAGTGTTGGGGAGGGTTTGACGGAGTCTCTTCTTCTTCTTCTTCTTCTTCTTCTTCCTTTTTATTCTTCTCAGGGCGTGAGGATGAGGCGGCGACGTGCCCATCTTGGCTTT
>NW_001849540.1:112805-126861 GCF_000209065.1 Trypanosoma cruzi
CTTTGAGGAGTTGTTTTACCGGGTTGTTAATGTGCCCACGTACCCCAGCCTGACGAGTTTCACTTCCACTCGACAGGATTCCATTCGTCTTATACTGGAGGCGTTGCTCTGCGATGACATTTCCTTCAACTACGCGGCGGCAAACGCCTCCGTTATTTTTCTTGTGGCCGCATTGAACGTATTTCATGCGTCAACGTTGGATAAAGGCCACCCCAATTCTAGTAGAGGCTGCTGTGAAGTCACTTCCGGAGTCTATTGCTGCTGGGGCCCTCACGTTGGAGTCTGGTGTGAAGTTGAGGCGGCGCGAGGGCGCGACACGGCTTTTAATGCTCTTCTCACCGAACGGGGGCCGCACCCCCTGCCGTCATGCGCACCAAATTTCACAGGCAACGTGCACCGTTACCGGACGAAGTAAAAAAGGAAAAAATGGGGTGCTTCCTTGTCATACCTATTTGTTCACTTTTGTTCCCTGCTTTTTTTTTCCCCCGACTGCTGTTGCTTCGCGTGGCAGCTACCAATAAAGAGAGAACTTAAACTAATTCCCCCTTGACCCTGTCTCCGTGTGGCTCAATGGAGGAGCCTTTTTGGCTGCGGATGGGAGGGATGCAAGTTATGGTTTTGCTGCGGATGTGTGTGTGTGTGTGTGTGCTCTGGATGCCCAAACCCAATTGCCCCGCAAATGCGGCAGCAGAAGGATGTGATGGCGTGGAGGCACCAATGCCACTTGAATCAAACCGTGCCTGTGGCACACACGCAAACAGGAAAGCGAAAGGAAGAAATACTCGTCTGGGCTGCTGGCCGGATCTTCAAATTTTCTAAAGGGATAAAATACGAAGGGAAGGAGGAATGAGTCAATGGAGAGGCAGTGGGCTCGCCAAATCCTCGCTGTTTGCTCCGCATATTTATATATTTATGCATTATGGTGGCCCCACTCTCGCGACATGTTGAACGCTGCATTCGGATTGGATGCATACATAAATAAATATATTTCTTATTTACGAAGTGGCAGACTTTGGGGTCCTCCAGCCACAAGACACCGTCGCAAGGGTGGGGACTTAAAAAAGAAGGTTACTGGGATGGTAAAAAAAAAAAAAAAAGAATTAAAACATTCGTCTTGACGTTATCGGTTCCTTCGGTTGCATCAATCAACGTCTTCCAAAAGTATTCATGCGATAGGAAAAGAACCCCACAGAAATATATCTTTATGTTTTTATTAGGAGCTTGCGAGGAGGATGCTCACGGGAGAGACTGGCCGCCTAAATGAATATGCCCTGAGAAAACGGAGATATTTTTGTACTATCCTTTTCCTATCGCATGAATACTTTTGGAAGACGGTGATTGAAGGGAGCAGGGAGCCGATAGCGGCAAGAAGGATTTTTTATTAACTTTTTATTTCTTATTTTCCCACTCGTTCCCTTTTTGGTTTACACCCTTGCGACGGGTTCTTGTGGCTGGAGGAGCCCAAAGTCTGCCACTTCTCAAGTTATGAATACACACACCTACATATATATATGTCCAATCCGAATAGAGTGATTGGGTCACGATGGTGACTAACAAAGTATGCATACATTAATGTACACTTACTTGTTGCTAGACCTTGAGGATACGGTGAATCCCCATTTTTATTCCATTCGTTCATTTCTTATTCCTATCTTGTTTGGTTTCTGTTATTTATAAACTTAGAATCCGGCCAGCGGCCCCTGTAGATATTCTTTTTATGCTTTGGAGGCACTTGATGACACCTGTCGTGGAGGGTGTTTTCACTCCATACGAGGGCGACACACAGGAGAAAAGGAAGAAGGAGAGCGGCGCCTCGCCAAAAGAGCGGCCGCCGGGACGTTGGCAAGAATTGTTACTGTTTGCACAGCGATTTGTATACTTTTGGTAGGATGTTCCTTGAGGCGTTCATTGGCCCGAGTGTGAGGTGCATACACGGGCAGCCACCGCAACAACCGTGTCGTTGGTTCCCCGCTGCACGAATGTGACGATGCACTTCAGACGTGGCAGGTGACGTCCACTGCGAGCACTCCTCTTGCCTCTCCTGTTTCACAACTTGGCATTCTCTGCATGTGGACACAGCTCCCATTGGCCACCCTCTGTGACACGAGAGTCGCTTTTATTCCTCTCCATCGCATTAAAGAGTCGTGAGGAGGGCTTGAGGCTGCGTTGAGGAGCCGTGTGGTCTCTGCGAGCATGTCCTCTGTTGGTCAGAGGTGTTGGCTTTTGGATTACCGAAACGCACCTTGAGTGCTTGCGTCAGAGACTCGCATGACTGAGAGGCAAACCTGTTTGTGGAGGTGAAGGAGGGCCACACCATTGGGAGGGAGACGAGTGAATGGGTGGGTGATGTCTATGGCCCATATTGTGGCGCCTGACAGGTGCTTCACGTTGTTTGTCGTTATTGTCATTTGCATTCACAAAGAATGGCTTTGGACGTAGCACCCACGAGCTCTTCTGTCGTTGGCTGAGGTTTCTCTAGTGCTGCTTTTCCCAACTCCCTCTTTGTCTGTGCTTTGCGTGTTTGTGAGCGTGACTCTTCTTCTGTACTGTGCATTTGCCTCATGAGCCGCGGATGGTCTGTGTGAAATATGTGATGATTTGCGGCATTTTGTTGGATTGTGCTTTGATCTCCACCGCGGAATGACGGTCGGACTGGAGGCGTTGCTTTTTCTTTACTCTGATCACGTGCAGTGTGTATTGGGGACTTCTCAGGGAAGCGCCAGCCGACATTGTTGTGAAGCCCATGTCTGGTGCCATGCTTTTTATTGACGTGGAATGAGTTGGGAGGTTTGCATATAAGCTTCTGTGCATTCTTGCCGTGGTGCTCTCCATGCATAGCCCGGGGAGACGACTGGCTGAGAATTGTCAATGGGCTTCTCGTTGAGCCGAGGAACGCATAGTGTGTTTTCTGCTCATTGAGAGTCCGGGCGCCACGGAGGATGTATGGGGCAGACAAAACCTCGTGCATGGCGGAAGGAGAAGACAAAGGGCTGATTGTTTGATTGTTGGTGACGAGTCCTGCCTCACTGCTTGGAGGGGGCTGTTGTTGACTGGGGCAACCTGTTTTGTGTGTCCAGACAGTGCTTGCGCCGAGTAGCGGGGTGCCATTTTGGTGTGTTTGCGGCTCCATCATGCGGGGCAGCAGCGTGACGTTTACGGACTGCGTGCCTGTGGGCCGATGAATGTGGTTGGAGGCTTGTCTGAGGAGAATCCGCGAAAGGAGGAGTGAAATGCGTTTGGCGGTGCTGCTGTGCGATGTGCGAGGGAAGAAGAAACACAATTGCTTTCTGACATGTCGGTGAGTGTGCCACGGCCACCAATATGTTTTCGGTGAGAGGGGCAGGAGTGAGGGAGACGGAGACTGTGCGCATCCACTGCGGCGTGTGGCGCCACAGGATGCGATTGCCATTGTGAAGGGTGCGACGGCCGTCACGCGTGCAGCAGAGCGTCATCTGCATCTTTTTGCCTGCAGAGCTTGCAGGTTCTGCGAAGAGGTGCAGGCGACCTCTCACTATTGGGTTGCTGAGGCCGTTTTTCCTTTTTGCTCAGCAGGAGAAGCAACTTTTCTTGCAGGCGGTGTTGCTGGTCTGCATCGATGCTCCCCACGGGGTATCACGCTGCCGTGCCGTTGCAGTGCAACTCTGGTATTCCTCGCTGCACATGTGGCCCCCTGTCGCTTGCCTTATTTGCAGAGCCATGGCCTGCGGTCCCCATTGGGAGGCTGCTCACTTGTTTTTCTTAATTTTTTTATGCTGTTGAGAGGTGCTGGGGAGTAATGACTGCGGGGATGGTGATGTTGTGTTTTGCTGTGAGTGGTGGCGGTGTGCACTGCTGTTGTGATGTCTTTCTGCCGCTGCTGTCTGTTGCTCCCCTCCAAGAAGGAAGTTAATACCAAACGCGAATCGCTACTGTGAAATTCGAAGGCACTGAAAGGACCAACAACACACACACCGCCCACACACACATATTTATATGCTCTTACGTGTTGCTGCAGTCAAGGCACCCCGCATACACAACCGTCGCCGTGTGACCGGATCCAGCGGAAGGAGGAGGGAAGGAAGAGAGAGTGAACCGCAGAGGCCCAACATGTCCCGGCGTTTGTTTACTTCCGCGGCGCTGCTTCTTTTTGTCGTGATGGTTTGCTGCGGCAGTGGTGGAGCTGCAGTCACTGGGGTGAAGGAGTCGTCTGATCCCCAATTTGTATGGAATAAAATCCCTGAGGGTGAAACTGTGGAATCTTTGGGCTTTCCCAGCCTTTTGAAAGTGGGAAGTGACGTGTTTGCCGTTGCCGAGGCGCAGTGCAAGAAGGGTCAAGACAGCTTTACCGGCATTGCATCCCAACTTCTCACGGAAACAGAGGAAAAAAAGGATAACACACCGGTGGAAGTGCTGAATGATGCCAACACGAAGACACAAGTTCTGGAGGAAGGCACTTCCCCACACAGTAAGAAAGTAGATGTGAGCCGACCAACAACAGCTGTGAAGGGAAATGATATTTACATGCTTGCTGGAAAATACAGCCGGGCAGCTGCTACTAATCCTCAGGAGAGGGGTGCAGGTGACTGGGGGCTTTTGCTGGTGAAGGGGGAAGTCAGTTCTGAAGAAAGCAATAAAAAAATCCAGTGGAATAAGAACCAGCGACTGGTCGGCACTTTCTCTGATGGCGAACAGGATTCCTTGATGCAGCTGGTTGCAGGCGGTGGATCGGGCGTTCAGACGGATGACGATACGCTTGTTTTCCCAGTGGAAGGCAAGAAGGAGAAGAATGGTGAATCAAATGACGGAAAGACTGTCTCACTGGTCATATACACTTCGAAGGATACTTTGACGTGGAAGCTGTCGAAGGGGATGTCTGCCGATGGCTGCAGTTATCCCTCCGTTGTGGAGTGGGAGGAGGGAAAACTCATGATGATGACTGCGTGTGACGGTGGCCGCCGCAGGGTGTACGAGTCCGGTGACAAGGGGGCTTCGTGGACGGAGGCACTCGGGACACTCTCGCGCGTGTGGGGCAACAAACACGAGGAACAGACGAAACGTGTTGCGAGCGGGTTCACTACAGCGACTTTTGAAAATGGAGATGACAACAAAAAAGTGATGCTCGTTACCCTGCCGGTGTATTCTAAGGAGAGAGGCAGCGAAAACAAGGAAAAGAGTGAACTCCATCTTTGGCTGGCGGACAATACGCGCATTGTCGATATTGGGCCGGTATCCGAGAAGGACGAAGACGAAGTTGCCGCCAGCTCCCTGCTGTACAAAAGTGCTGGAGGTGAAGATAATAATAATGAGGATAAGTTGATTGCACTGTACGAGAAGAAGAAGAAGGGCAATGACGAAACATCACACAGTCTTTTGTCTGTGCGTTTGACTGCGCAGCTGGAGCGGGTGAAGGAGGTGCTGAAGACGTGGAAGGAAGTGGACGAACGTATCTCCCAGCTGTGCCCCACTTCAAGTGCTGCGAAGAGTGCCTTAGCTGACAATGCCTGCAGCGCTGCCATGCCGACGGATGGGCTGGTTGGCTTTTTGTCCGGCAGTTTGTTTGATAAGATATGGAAGGACGAGTACCTCGGGGTGAACGCAACAGTAAATAATAATGAATGGGTGGAGCAGACGGATAACGGCGTGACTTTCACGGAGCGTGGCGCAGGAGCGGAGTGGCCTGTTGGCAAGCAGGGGGAGAATCAGCTGTACCACTTCGCGAATTACAACTTCACTCTTGTGGCGACGGTGTCCATCGACGGTGAGCCAAGGGAGAGCCCTTTTCCTTTGTTGGGTGTGCGTGCGGGCAGTAACGGAGGAAAAAAACTTATGGAGTTGTCATACGACAGCGGAAAGAAGTGGCAGTTGCTGTGTGGTGACGAAACGAACAAGGAGCACAGCAGCACTTGGAAGCGAGGGAGAACACACCAGGTGGCCATTGTGCTACAGAACGGCAAACAGGTCTCCGCATACGTTGATGGTCAGCGTGTGGGGAATGCGCTATGTGAATTGAAAAATAGGGATTCGGAAGAGATCTCGCACTTCTACATTGGAGGAGATGGAGGCAGCGCAGACAACACAGAAAGCCGAGAAGGCGTTTCTGTGACTGTGTCGAACGTCCTGCTGTACAACCGCCCGCTGACTTTTTCAGGTGGGAGTGCCGATGTGGAAGAAGTTACCGATTCACCATCGAAAGATATTGTGTCACCACCGGGAAATTTGCAGCCAACTGAAACTGTTTCTCAATCGGTGGAAGAAGATGAAAAGAAGGCGCCTCCTGCTACGAAACCTTCTGAAGCTCCAGTGGTGCAAGCGACCTTGCAGCGGCCTCGACAAGAAAGTGAAGCAAAGCAAGTAACAACGGTGGGGAAATCCGCCACTACACACCAACTGCCGGCGAATACATCGCAGGGAAGTGTGGGGAAGGCGGCGGCCTCGAGCTCCCATGCCGTTGGAGGAGCAACAGGTGATGGCAGCACTGTTTATGAGAGCGGACTGCTGCCATCGCTGCTCCTTCTGTTGGGACTGTGGGGTTTGTGGCTCTGTGAGGAGTGACTGGCTGCCGCGTGGGACAAGTGCGACCTCCACTGCACAGAATTACTTTCTCTGGGAAGAAATTTCTCCTCCTAAATAACTGTTTTTTTACTTTTGTGTGTGTTTTTATAAATCCCTTTTTTTTTATTGTTTTTTTTTTTTTTCATTTTACTTTCTGTTTTTTTGTCTCTAACTCCCGCATCCCTTTTTTGCTTTTTGAGGGCAATCAATATGGGCCTCTTTTTCCACTCTTCCCTTTTTTAATTGTTTCTTGCTGCACTCTTCCCGTGAGGGGTGCCGTGTGTTTCCCGCCCAACTGCTCCACTTGCACACCCACCGACACGCTCATGACGACGGCCCTGTGCGCCTCGCCTGCTGCACGCATGAGGAGGGGCCGCGACGAACGGCGCGCTGAGGGAGCCGTGACGTGTGGGCGTGCGACGAGGGCCTGTGGGGCGGAGCACACATTTCTTTCCCTCTTGTTTTGTTTTCTTTGCGGCCAGGGCAGGCAGACACCCGCAGCGCCACACACACACAGCCACACCCTGCCACCGTGTTTTTAAGATTTTTTGCTTTGCGTGTTCATTTCACGCGCTGGCAGTCCCGTCAGCATTTCTCCCCCTCCTGATGATTTTTTTTTTTTGCTGCGCTCACTCTCCCGATGGAGAGACGCGACTCCCGTCATGTCTGCGTGCTTCTCTCAGTCCCCACACACACGAGTGACTGTGCTCTGCGGGCCGCACTCGCACGCCGATGGGAGGGCTGAGGGGAGCAGCAACACGCAGATGACCCCATGAAATATAAACGATGTGCGGACACATGGAGGGTCAGACGGTTGAAGCACACGCAACCATCTTTTCAATTTTCTTTCCGGGCAAAATATATACAGACAGTTTGGTGTGGCCACACGGCAGTTAGGCGATTTCTAAATTTGTGTGGAACAGTAATGGACGATTTTTTTTTATTTGTAATTATTTTGTGTGATGGGGTTTGTATAAGACGAGGGGGACGTTTTTTTGTTTAAAATAAATCTTGTGTGGGTTGCCACTGCTTGGAATGCAGTGCATTCATGAGTTTGAACGGTCTTCTTCTTGTTGCTTCCGCCACGCGTCTCTGCTGCACATTTTTGTGCGTCTCTCCACATACTCTGCTCCCTCTTTTCTACTTCTTTGCTTTGTGTTTCTGCAGGCACACACAACCACACACACGCACAGGATTCACATTGCAGTGGATTTGAATGCTCCTTTTGTAGTGCATGCTGGCAGTTGCGCTATTGCGCTGCTACTGCTGCAATTCTGTGTGCGTGACGGCTGCTGGGATTGCTGGACATGTATCTGGTGATGCGAATGCGGTGGTTGTGCCGGTGGATGTGTTGTGTGCACCGAGTGACGGCAGCCTGAGCTATCGCGTGCGTTGCTGTGTGTGTGTGTGTGGAAGAAGCGTTCTGCTGCCAGTGCTGAGGCTCAGTATGAGAATTATACTTTCAGTGGCTTTGATGTGCGCATGCATAGCAGAGATGGTGAGCTGGGTGCTGTATGCCATGTGGCCAATGCGGTGCACACATGTAGCAACTGTGCTGCCAGCTGTGCAACGAAGGAGGAAGGGGCCACCGTTGCCTTCACGATGAATGTGACGACACATAAATACGCCGGCCCTTATGAATTGTGGTGGCGTCAAATTTCTCCCGATGGAACCATCCATCCGCCTGCACGGAGCAGCGATGCTGACCAGACGGGCATCTGTCAGTTGCCGCCACCCCGTGAAGGGAAGGATGACACAAAATCCTGCGGGACAACTGCGCCGCAAGTGAATGCTGAGCCGTCACGTCAGAACGAGGGTGCACAACAGTCTGCCGCGGCTGACGCACCCAATAACGTCGATCCGAGTCCCGCATCCAACACGGGGACCAACACGTCCGAGACGAAGCCTGAGTTTGCTTACGTTTAGAATATCAATGTGGCTCCGACACCATCCGAAAGAAGGCCCACGCCTGTCACCGAGCCGAAGAGGGATCCCATTGATGATGCGATGAGTGGTTTAATAAATGTTGAGTTACTGCAGGGAGTCGATCTATTTGTGCTGCAGATGACGCTGGTGCAGCCGAAGGATGGGATTGTTCCAGTTACGACGAGGGATTCATTTGCTTCACCCTCTCTCGTCAGTGCTGGTGGAGTAATTGCAGCTTTCGCCGAGGGTCGCATGGATGCCGAATATCAAGGTGGTCAATTAAGTAAGCCCTTTTCTTCTGATGTGGTTGCGGAGTGCATCGACTCTGCGTGGGATTGGTCCACTCTTGTTGGTGAGGTCAAAAAGGATACATGGAGGGCACACACTGTGGTTGGTGCAGCGGAGGGAAAGGAGAGTTTGGGTGTTGTGCTCCGCCCCACAACAATCACGAAAGGGCGACGGAGTGTTTCTTCTTACTGGAAGCTCTGATGTGTCCTACGAAGGTGGGTGTTGGAGAGAGGGCGGCTTGGAGCCGAAACTGGTTGTGGGTGATGTCACGAATCCCACGGGTGGCAGGCAGAGTGGACGGATCGAATGTGGCGACCCCAAACCACTCCTGAAACGGATCTCTTCTGCTTCTCACGAAGGTGAATGGAAGGAGTTCATTGCTTCTGGTGGCGCAGGTGTTGTGATGGAGGATGGCACGCTTGTGTTTCCTCTGATGGCGAAGAGTAAGGCAGAAGACGTTTGCTCCATGATCATTTGCTCGACGGACAGCGGCAGTACCTGGGCGCTCTCTGAGGATATTTCCCCTGCGGAATGCCTTAACCCCCGCGTCACAGAATGGGAGGGATCACTTCCCATGATTGTTGACTGCGAGAATGGCCAGAGGGTGTACGAGTCGCGTGACATGGGGACAGCGTGGACGGAGGCCATCGGGACACTCTCAGCCGTGTGGGCCAACGCACGATCAGGAGTCTCTCAGAAGGAAAGCCTGCATGTGGATGCCCTCATCACCGCGACCATTGAGGAAAGGAAGGTCATGCTGTGCACACAGAGAGGGCACACCTCGGGGGAGAAAAGGGCCACTGCGCTCTGCCTTTGGGTCACGGACAACAACCGCACGTTTCCTGTTGGACCGGTTGCCGTGGACAATGCTGCGAATTGGATGCTCGCCAGCACCCTGCTGTACTCGGATGGCAGTTTGCATCTTTTACAACGGAGGGGCAACGGTGAGGGCCGTGTCATCTCACTTTCCTGCATGACGGAGGGACTGAGTGCAATCAAGTCCATCCTCAGTACTTGGGCGCAAAAGGACATTTTCTTCTCCAGATTGTCTACACCCACGGCGTGTCTGGTGGCAGTTTTTTTTGATGCGGCCAGTGATGGCACGTGGAACGACGAGTACCCTTGCCTGCATGCGATGGTGAAGGAATGCAGTGAAGGACAACGATGGGTTACAATTGACGGGACTTGAGTCCAGGGCAATATGGCCTGTGAACACTCGGGGTGATTAAGTGCGTCATGTATCCTTGAGCCACGACTTCACACTTGTGGCGTCGGTGACCATCGAAGAGGCTCCGAGTGGGAACACTTCTCCACTGACTGCGGTGCTGGCACACACTGCGTCCAATCATACCGTGGGACTGTCGTACAGCCATAATAAGAAGTGAGTGACGGCGTTCGAAGGCAAGACAACGACACGGAGCAGCACTTGGGAGCCGAGGAAAGAACACCAAGTGGCACTCATGCTGCAAGGCAACAAGGCCTCTGTGCACATTGTTGGTCGGTCGCTGGGGGAGGAAGAGGTGCCGTTAACAGGCGAGAGGCCACCTGAGGTCCTGAGGTTTTTCTTTGGCGCGTGTGGTGGGCACGAATCTCATGTGACGGTGACGAACGTCTTTCTGTACAGCCGCCCACTGAACTCCACTGCGATGCGTGCACTCAGGGACAGAGTCCCCATTCCGACGAGAGAAGCGGCTCCGACACCACCCGAGAAGATTCGAGTAGTTGACAGTGTCAGAGAGTACGTTGCTGGGGATATTACGGAATGGAAATGAATGGGCACAACGCCCCTGGACACGAATCCCCACCACAAATAGTCACCTCGCAGGGTGTGGAGCGGCGTGAGTCCCGACGACCGCCTCGCCTCTCTCAACGACGTGAAACTGACACTGCGTGATTTGAGCGGTAACAACACCGTGCGTGCGTGCGTGTCTTGTGTGTTGCTGCTTCTTCTGGGATTGTATTTGGGTGGTGGCAGTCTTCTGAGCCACAGAATGTGGATTTGCGACTCCTCACGGAGAATAAATGCCGCATTGCCCGCCTTTTTTTTACTTCTACTTCTTCAATTTCTTTACTTTTAAATGTCTTTTTTCACTGTAGTTCAGCCGGAGTAATAACTACTGTTGTTTTTTCTTTGCGTAATTTTAGGTTGCTGAACACTGTAATGAGCGAAGTGTTTCTCCCTCTTGTTTGTTTTTGTTTTTGACCACACGCGTTGCCGGCCCTGCGGCTGTGCGTCCCACGGACTGCACGAAAGGAGGATTGGAGGAACAGGCCGGATGCCGCATGAAATGTGAAGAATGTTGTGTGGGATGCTGGAATAATGCGATCTTTTTTTATTATTACGTTTTTCGTTTGTGCAGGTAATATGTGCAAGCACCCAATCGTCTTTAGCTGCATGGCACATGAAAGTCCTGCCGAATCATTTTTTTTTTTCCATGAGTCCTGCAGGGGTCCCACATTTTGTTTGTTTGTTTGTTTCATTTTTTTTTTGTTTTTCGTAATTCCCTGCGGATATGTTTTTGTCTCTGCCGTTTTGACTGTTATTTTGTGTTTTCTTGTTCCGTTGGGTGTGTCCCTGCTGATTGTGCTGTTGACATGTTCCATTTCTTCTGCTTTCTTTCCTGCTAGAGGCACCGATGGTCCGCGACGCCGATTGTTTGTGGTCCCCCATTGCGATGGCACGAGGGTGACTGGGCGCCGGCCTGCTGAGTGCACTCGGAGGAGAGCGGATGGTGTGCAACGTGCTCCATTTGTGAGTGTGGGACGCCACCCGCCAAGACTTTCTGTGAGCCGCAGTGCTATTCCGTCGAGGAAGAGAAGTAAAGGACGGTGCCGTGGACTTGGATGCGCCCCGCCCCTCTTGTTGCGGCCGTGGGTGTGCCCTGCGCATTGCTTTTTCTCCCTCCCTCCTGTGTGACCATCCCTTCCTTTTCCCCATTGGTCTTTTTCGTTTTTGGTAGGTGGCGTGGATTTTCTTCCTGTGGCAAACCGCATTTTCCAGTCGCGATAGTGTAACGCCGGCGCGGTTCCTTTTGACGCCGCCCCCCGCGGACGGACCAACCGTGACGGAGGAAGCGCTGACGCAGCAGGTGCTGCAGGAGTTCATGGCAACGCGTCACGCTGGGTCCTCGGTGGAGCTGCTCTGCTTCGTGTTCTTTGCGCGTCCGCAGTAGACGCTTGCGGAGCGCCACCCACTCGCGTATAATCGTCTTTTATTGGCGCGGCAAGTGGCATTGCTTTGCGGATGAAAATGTGGGACTGCGCTGCTTCCTCCACACGCTAAGGGACTGCGCTGAGACTAGAGATCTGGAGGTTCAAATCGCGCCCAGCGAATTGCGGTGCTGTGTGAAGGACGAGGATGCCCGCGCGGTGCGGCAGGCGGACGGCAGCGTTGGCGCGCTACTGCGGGAGCATCTTCTCCAGAAGGGTGCCTTGCATCGCTGGTGTGGCGAGGCGGTGAAGGCGGACGGTGGTGCGGGGGGTGCTGATAGAGCCTTATGGCGAGTGACGCGCTTGCGCGGCACACGAGTGCACTGCGGCTCCGCCGTCACTTTGTTCATTGCCTTCAATCGTGGGTGCCGGCGAATTCCGGCAGGCGATCCGCGAAAGATTTCTTCATGGTGGCTATGGGGTGAGAAGCGAGGGAAGGAGAGAGGGGAGCCATGCGTTGCGGAAAGGGTGCGGGCTGCTGCGGCCGCACCTCGTTGTCGTCACTTCAGTTTGTTGTCATGAAGGGGTTGTCGTTTTTGCTTTTTCTTCACAGAAGTTTTGGATTGTGCGTTCTTTTTGATTGCTGGGAGGAGAGGGTGCGTGCGTGCTGTGCATTTGCGAGAGTCTTGTGGGAGGACCGTGATTCGCGGCGGTGTGGCGGATGTGGCGGTGTGTGCGGGAGTGGCTCCGCGGCGAAGGGCAGAGAGCGAGGTGCCCCAGTTTGTTCTGGGAAATGCGGTGCATGGACTCACCGTTGGGCTCGTGGGACCCTTGCGCGACATTCACATGCGTGCGCTGGCACGACAGTGCCGGTGAGGGAAGCCTGAGGAGCTGCGTGCTCTCTCCGCGATGTACGTGGGCCGCGGGGCGTCTGGCAGATGCGGCTGAGCGGGGCATCCGATGTCATTTGCCTGGCCGACAACGAAATGTGACTCCGCTTATGGAAAAATGTGGGATTTTGATTTGTCCCTTGCATTGCTTTCTTTTTCCCGTGAGACACACCGCATACCGAACGCCCACCCACCGTCATTCCTGCTTGCATATCTCCTGCGGGCTCGGCAACTCTTCGCGGGCGCGTGCCCTCCACGAGGAATGCGCTCCCCTTCCCGGTTCCCGGGACTGTAGCCACATCCACCGGAGCCTGGGGGCTACACTGTTCTACTCCTTCCCCTTTTGTGTGCGTGTGGGGTGCTGGGCGCTGCTTCACGACCGTGTGTGTGCGTGTTCCTGTAGTGCGGCACATGTATTCCTCTCTCCCTCTTCTTCTTGTTGTTGTCCTTGCCCCACTGTGTAGATTGTCTCACAAAGTCGAGCGACTCTACGACGAATGATGATGATGGTGACTGTGCGGCGCCGCGTGGTGTGCGACCTGCTGATCCTCGCGCTCTTGTGCTGCTGCTGCTGTTTGTCCGTCTGCGGGACTGCTGTGCCGGCAAAAACCCTTATGGATGTGCATGTTTCTTGTTCAAGGACTGACGGTAAGTTGATTTGGCGTCTTCCCGGCGAGACGGGTTGGAGAAAGTGTGCTAATAAGCCTGCAGAAGGTGGAGGAGGAGAGGATGAGTGTGCACTGGTGTGCATTGCCGCTGGGTACGTCTACAAAGATGCGGAAAATAACGGACTGTGCGCCCCTGGCGGTAGACCGAGTGTTGTTTGGACCAGCATAGGGATTTTTTTGAGCGAGAATATAAAAAACTGCAGTTCGGCGGCTGCACCGACAGCGGCGGTTGTTGGCCAGGCACAAAGCGGCGTCGGCAGTCCGCCGGGGGAGGCAGCTGAGACACCGCATAAGAAGTCGCCTGAGCACACAGACGAAGGCGGCTCTTATCCAAAGCTAAGCGAAAACTTCGCCGTCAGCCTGCTGACATCCACAGACACGAACGAACATGTGGCATCGGCACCCGAAGCTTCCAGTCAGACGCCCTCTTCTCCATCCGGCGACAACGCAGCCCAGGAAACTTCCCACAACAATAATGAGGGCAACAGCCAAGCCGACGTCAATGGCGGAGGCACCGCCACTGGGATGCGGGATCCCGGCGGTGCGGACAGCAGCGACGCCGCCATTTTGTGGGTGCGCACGCCTCTGCTGCTGCTGCTCTTC
>NW_001849540.1:126961-151568 GCF_000209065.1 Trypanosoma cruzi
CAACACCCGTGCGTGCGTGCGTGTCTTGTGTGTTGCTGCTTCTTCTGGGATTGTATTTGGGTGGTGGCAGTCTTCTGAGCCACAGAATGTGGATTTGCGACTCCTCACGGAGAATAAATGCCGCATTGCCCGCCTTTTTTTTACTTCTACTTCTTCAATTTCTTTACTTTTAAATGTCTTTTTTCACTGTAGTTCAGCCGGAGTAATAACTACTGTTGTTTTTTCTTTGCGTAATTTTAGGTTGCTGAACACTGTAATGAGCGAAGTGTTTCTCCCTCTTGTTTGTTTTTGTTTTTGACCACACGCGTTGCCGGCCCTGCGGCTGTGCGTCCCACGGACTGCACGAAAGGAGGATTGGAGGAACAGGCCGGATGCCGCATGAAATGTGAAGAATGTTGTGTGGGATGCTGGAATAATGCGATCTTTTTTTATTATTACGTTTTTCGTTTGTGCAGGTAATATGTGCAAGCACCCAATCGTCTTTAGCTGCATGGCACATGAAAGTCCTGCCGAATCATTTATTTTTTTTTTCATGAGTCCTGCAGGGGTCCCACATTTTGTTTGTTTGTTTGTTTCATTTTTTTGTTTTGTTTTTCGTAATTCCCTGCGGATATGTTTTTGTCTCTGCCGTTTTGACTGTTATTTTGTGTTTTCTTGTTCCGTTGGGTGTGTCCCTGCTGATTGTGCTGTTGACATGTTCCATTTCTTCTGCTTTCTTTCCTGCTAGAGGCACCGATGGTCCGCGACGCCGATTGTTTGTGTTCCCCCATTGCGATGGCACGAAGGTGACTGGGCGCCGGCCTGCTGAGTGCACTCGGAGGAGAGCGGATGGTGTGCACCGTGCTCCATTTGTGAGTGTGGGTGCCAATCCGTCGGGGAAGAGAGAAGTAAATGACAGCGCCGTGGACTTGGATGCGCCCCGCCCCTCTCGTTGCCGCAGTGTGTGTGCTGTGTGCATGACACTATTTTGCGGTGCGACGTGGATGGAGTTGCTTCGGTGTTTGTCCTCGTGCATGCGCTGTGCGGCGGGCTTCTCTTCCCCATGACACCTCCCTTTTCTGTGTGTGGGTGAGCGGAGGGAGCGGAGATGTGTGAGGGAGTGAGGGTGGCCGTTGTTTCCGCACATTTGTTTCTTCCGCACACGTGGCACCACTCGGCAACCTCTCGCAGCACCCAGGCCGTGGATTGAGAGGATGTGAGGGTCTGCTACATGCACAATTAGGAAAACAAGATGCAGTTCATGACGGCCAACCTGATCCGCGTGTGGTTGCAGCGCATGGAGCACGTGCGCCAGTACACGTTGGGCGTTGCGCTCATGATTGGAGAGGAGAAGCGGCACGACTTTGTGGCGCTGTGTGTGTTGCACGGCCGGGGCATGCTGGCGATTGTGAGGGACGTGGAGTACACGGAGCTGTTGGACTGGGAGGAGGTGGCGGACGTTGCGGCGCAGCGGGAGCGCTTGATGGACTGCGTGTGCTGGAGGGGCGCGTGTTGAGGTGAGCGTGGCGTGCCTGTGAGGGCCTGAGGAGAGGGAATAACAGTAACAGTGCCTGTGGGAGTGTGAGGAACGGTGCACGGGCGAGGAGCGCTCCTCTTTTATTTTGGTTTTTGTTGAGCCGCGCCCACCTAATTGTTGTTGTGGTGGTGGTGCGTGACTCTCGTCGCTGGGTGGGACGGTGCGTGGTTGTGTGACTTGTCTCTCTTTTTTTGCTTTTCATCCTGCGTTGACGGGAGTTAGTTTGTGCTGAAGGCTACACGCAAGTGACAGGAGTGATGGCGATGATGATGACTGGCCGTGTGCTGCTGGTGTGTGCCCTCTGCGTGCTGTGGTGCGGTGCTGCGGTGGCGGTGTCGGCAGCCGATGTATCTGTCGGTGGCGATGGCAGTGCGGGTGAGTATTTGCTGTTGCAGTGGCGTACGCGGCTGCGGACGGAATGCGCGGAGGAGATTGGCAGGATGACAGGAGGCCGTGCGAATGCGTCCGCCGTCGAGGAATGCGTGCGTCGGGTGATGGAGAGTTTGCATGCTGTTGTGGATGGCCGCAGCCGTTGGAAGCGTCAACTTTCCGCCGTTGCTGCTCCTGCTCCTGTTTCTCCTCCTGCTGCTCCTGCTGCTCCAGCTGAAGGTGGTGGAAAAGAGAATCCCAACACGGTGGAAGTTGACAAGACAAGGAACAATGAGGTTTCACTGCCCAGACAAAACAATGAATTATTGGTGAATTCAGGACAAGCAACAACAGAAAGTCAAAAGAAGTTACCGCATTCTGAAACTGATATTGTGCCGCCTTCAAACGAAACTTCGGATCAAGGACAACACAATGGTGAAAGGAGGAAGGAAGAAGAAGAAGAGGAGGAAAATGATGGGGAAAGTGAACATGAAGAAGAGGATGCAGAAGAGGGAGAGAAGGCAGAGGAAAGGGAAGAGGATAAAGAAGAAGAAGAAAGTGAGAAAAACACCAAGAAAGAAGAAGGTGAAGAGGATGAAGAAAGGGTTGATGACGACGCCTTGGAGGGGATGCCGGCTGGCGGTCAAGAGAAAAGAAATTCAACTTCAGGTCCGGAAGGAGCACCGAATAAGACGAACACCGAAGGCACTCAAACGCCTGGCGACAGTGACGGCAGCACCGCAGTCTCCCACACCACCTCCCCTCTTTTGCTTCTTCTTGTTGCGTGTGCGGCTGCTGCTGCTGCGGTGGTGGCCGCATGAGAGTGAGGGAGAGAGAGCCGTGCACCGCCCGCACACACACACTTGTCCTTCACTCACTCTCTGTGTGTGTGTCCCCTTGCATGGACTCTCGTCCTCACCTCACCCCACGAGGCACACACATAATGTGCCCATTGTATATATGCATGCACACCCATGCAGGCCCGTTGGTGCTCTCTTTTGCACCACACGCACCGCTGCCGTCCTGCCTGGCTGCATGGGCGGAGCACCGTAACTGTTTCTGTTTTGTTTCTATTGCATTGAGTGGGCGACCTCTCTCTCTCTTCCTGTGTGTGTGTGTTCTGCTTTACGGGAGCAATGAGGGTGTGTGCGCTGGTCGTCCCACGCTTCGGCTTTTTGTTTTGTTTTTCATTGTTTTGTGGTTGAGAGCACCCATTCCGCGGGCTGCGTCTGTGTGCGTGATGGTATGAGTAATTTGCGTGTGTGCTATCCACCTCTCTTTGCCGTTGCTTTCTTTGGACTCTCTTGTGGCGCACAGCTGCTCTGCAAGCATTGGCGCTTGCAAACACAAAGGCACATGCACACACACGCCATGTCACTCACGTTGTGAAGCGGCGTGAACGCTGAGAATGAACGCACGCACAAGTTGCTGGCTGCGGCGGCCCTTGCGAGGAGGAAGGACGGGAGGCTGTGATTTGAAACTCTCCGATGTGTTGCTGGCGTAATGTTGGCGGCGTGCAGGCAACTGTGTGGTGTCGCATTGAGGCTGCCTGGGACGAGTGCGTATGGATCTTTGCTTAGCAGCTGCACGTGCCGACGTGTTTCTCCCGCCGTGAAATTGCCGACGGGGGGATCCTTCGGCTGTGTGGATTGATGTGCGCCAGCGGCGAAGCAGGTATTCTGGAGGAAGCGGGGAGAGACAACAGCAAAACGACTGGCGGCAGTGCGTAAACATCCCTCAGGACGGTCGTGCCCTTTTGCATCCGCTGGTTGTTTTTTCTGTGGGCGTCGCCTGGTGTGTGACGGCGCGTGACAAAGCACCCGCTGTGGCTTCTGCTGCGGTGCCAGTTGCTGTGTGTTCCCGGTGCACTGTTCTTACTTCTTCCGTTCCGTGTGTCGGTGTGCGTGAGTTGTTGTTGTTGGGAGTGACTGCAGCACGGATGTTTTGCTTCGCTGTGCATGCTGGCAATGCTCACTGTCTTACCCTTTTTTTGGCATGTGTTCTTTCACTTCTCACTCACTTAAACACGAAGAAGGAAAACAAGCGCTAAACGCTACTGTGAAATTCGAAGGCTCTGAAAGGACCAACAACAGCACAAACACCGCCCACACACATATTTACATGCTCTCACGTGTTGCTGCAGTGAACGCACCCCGCACACACAACCGTCGCCGCGTGACCGGATCCAGCGGAAGGAGGAGGGAAGGAAGAGAGGGTGAGCTGCAGAGGCCCAACATGTCGCGGCGTGTGTTTACCTCCGCGATGCTGCTGCTTGTACTTGTTTTGTTGATGATTTGCTGCGACTGTGGAGCTGCGGCCGCTGAGGGAAGTGATCCAAGAAATACCATTGATCCGTTTAAGGGGACGACGTCGATATCATTTGCTAATTGGAGGGAGTTTGACGAAGCCAGCAGGGAAATCACCTCGCTCCGTGTTCCTGGACTTGTTAAAGTGGGTGATGATGTATTTGCCGTTGCTGAGGCACAGTGCAGGGAAAAGGACGGAACCGGCAGCTGTGCTGGGATTGTGTCAAAGCACCTGGACGTAAGTGGCAGCGCAATGGATATTTCGACGTCGGATATTAGTTGTTTTTGCACACAAATTGTGGACACCATCGAGAATAATTTTGGGACAACAGAAGTGTTGCGGCCAACGACAGTTGTAATTGGAGACGGTGTCTACATGCTGGTTGGGAAATACAGGCGTACAACGTCGCAGGATAAAGGTGCGAAGGACTGGAGCCTTTTGCTGGTGAGGGGAACCGTCACGGTGGAGGGCGGGAACAAGAAGATCCAGTGGAATGAGACCCATTTGGTGAAGCCTGAACCCAAAGGAGAATCTCATTCCTTGACCAAGTTAATTGGTGGCGGAGGATCCGGTGTTGTGGCGCACGACGGGGCGCTTGTGTTTCCCATGCAGGCCATGAAAGCGGATGGTAATAGCGTTTTACTGTCCATGCGTCTTATCCCGTCAGAGGAGAAATGGGAGCTTTCATCCTATGTGACTGGTAAGGGCTGCAGGAATCCATCCTTATTGGAGTGGGAAAGAGACGAGCTCCTCATGATGGCTTCTTGTGCTGGAGGCTACTATAACGTGTACAGTACCATTGGGAATGGGGTGGATTGGTATTCATATGGTGAGCCAATTAACCGCGTGTGGGGCAACTCACGTGATCGAACAGGGTACGGCGTCCAGAGTGGATTCACCACCGCAACCATTGAGGGGAAGGAGGTGATGCTCGTGACCCTGCCAGTGTATTCAAAGGAGAAAGGAGAAAGCGGGAAAGAAGAGGGTCGGCTCCATCTTTGGGTGACGGACAATGCACGTGTGTATGATGTTGGGCCGATATCTCGTGAGGGTGATGACGCTGCCGCCAGTTCTCTGCTGGTGAAAAGTGAGGGTGAACTGATTTTACTGTACGAGAAGAGGAATGGTGACGTGCCATACAGTCTTGTCGCCATGCGCCTGAATGAGCAGCTGGAGTGGATAAAGTCTGCGGTGAAGACATGGAAAGAATTGGACAACGCCTTGGGAGTTACCACTGAAGGGCTGGTTGGCTTTTTGTCCAGCACATTGGACGGGACTGCATGGAAGGACGAGTACCTCGGTGTGAATGCCACAGTGACGGGCGGAGTGACCAGCACGGAGAGCGGTGTGACGCTCAAGGGAGCAGAGGCGCAGTGGCCTGTTGGCGACATGGGGCAGACTGTGCCGTACTACTTTACAAACAACGACTTCACTCTTTCGGCAACGGTGACCATCCACGAGGTGCCGGAGGCAGGCAGCAGCCCCATTAGTTTGATTGGTGCGAGGCTGAACGACACGGCCAGCACGGTGCTCTTTCAGCTGTCGTACACGAGTGAAGGAAATTGGAATCTCACACTTCACAAGATGGATTTGTTGGTGAAGCCGTCTGGTGATGTTGGTGAGTGGAAACCAAACACGGCAATTCGAGTGACGGTGCAAAAGGATAGCGCTGATGACTGGTTTGTGTACGTTGATGGAATCAAAATATACGAGACAGATTACGAGGAACTGGAAGAGGAGGAACTGGATAAGCTTCGTAGTGAACATTTTGGCCCACACAGGATCTCACACTTCTTCTTTGGTGCGAGCAGCAAAGAACTTAAAGAGAGTAGCCATTTGACGGTGGCTGATGTCCTTCTGTACAACCGCGCACTGTTTGACGATGAACTCAGAAACCTCAACGCCGGGACAGTTCCTATTCGACATCCGGCTGCCGAAGAACTGGACACTGCAGTGAAAGTCACAGCGACGGAGGAAGAAAAGCAGGAGGTCAGACAGCTGGACGTTGCACAGCTGGGAGCTGCAACGCGGGAGGCCACAACGCAGGAAGACACACAGCCGGCTGCTACACTGCAGACGGCCACACAGCTGACGACTTCCCTGGCGGACGTTGAAGAGTCTCCAATTGCTCAGCCGGCAGACTCTCAGTCTGTCCGTGTTCTTGCGGGCAGTGAATCGAGGGCTGAGAATGCTACGGACGGATTGAGTCCACGCACTGCCGCCAAAAATGACACTTCCGTTCCAGAAACCACTCACTCAGAATCCGGTGGCAGTATGGGTCCAGAGGACCGCCTCGCCCTGACCACTGACGCGAAATTGATACTGCATGAGCTAACTGTTGACAGCACTGCGCGCTTGTGCGTGTCTCGTTTGTTGCTGCTTCTTGTGGGACTGTGTGCATTTGTGGCATTCTTCTGAGCCGCAGAGTGTGGAATTGCGACTCCTCACGGTGAATACATGCCGCATTGCTCACGTGTTCTTTTTTTCCCTTTCTTCATTATTCTGCTGTAGTACTCAGTAATTGTTTTTTTTTTTTTCTTTTTTTTTTTTTTTTTTACGTAATGTTTGTTTGCTGCAAACTGTAATGAGCGAAGTGTTTTCCCTATTGTTTTTTTTTCTTTTGCCCACACGCGGTGCCGGCCCTGCGGCTGTGCGTCCCACGGACTGCATGAAGGGAGGATTGGAAGAAAAGGCCGGATGCCGCAATGAAGTGTGAAGAATGTTGTGTGGGCTAGTGGAACAGTGCCAACTCTTTTTATTTCATTTTTTTTTTCTGGGAGTCATGCCGGACTCTCACTTTTTCTTTTCTTTTTCTTTTGTAATTTCCTGCGGCTTGTTTTTTTTTTTGTGCCGTGTCGATCGTCACTTTGTGTATTATTGTCCCGTTGAGTGTCCCTCTGCTGGCTGTGCTGTTGAGGCGCTTCCATTTCTTCTGCTTTCTTTCCTGCTAGAGGCACCGATGGCCCGCGACGCCGATTGTTTGTGGTCCCCATTGCGATGGCACGAGGGCGACTGGGCGCCGGCCTGCTGAGTGCACTTGGAGGAGAGCGGATGGTGTGCGCCGTGCTCCATTTGTGAGTGTGGGTGCCAATCCGTCGGGGAAGAGAGAAGTAAATGACAGCGCTGTGGAGTTGTATCCGTCCCGTTTCTCTCGTTGCCGCCATGTGTGTGCTGTGCGCATGGCTCCATCTTGCGGTGCGGTGTGGATGGCGTTGCTTTTGCGTGCGCCTTCGTGCATGCGCTGTGCGGCGGGCTTCTCTTCCCCATGACACCTCCCTTTTCTGTGTGTGGGTGAGCGGAGGGAGCGGAGATGTGTGAGGGAGTGAGGGTGGCCGTTGTTTCCGCACATTTGTTTCTTCCGCACACGTGGCACCACTCGGCAACCTCTCGCAGCACCCAGGCCGTGGATTGAGAGGATGTGAGGGTCTGCTACATGCACAATTAG
The DNA here is from genome assembly GCF_000209065.1 of Trypanosoma cruzi. Lineage (NCBI taxonomy): Eukaryota > Euglenozoa > Kinetoplastea > Trypanosomatida > Trypanosomatidae > Trypanosoma > Trypanosoma cruzi. Next base: position 134,599 of record NW_001849540.1, read on the forward strand.
GACAACAAGATGCAGTGCATGACGGCCAACCTGATCCGCGTGTGGTTGCAGCGCATGGAGCACGTGCGCCAGTACACGTTGGGCGTTGCGCTCATGATTGTGGAGGAGAGGCGGCACGACTTTGTGGCGCTGTGTGAGTTGCACGGCCGGGGCATGCTGGCGATTGTGAGGGATGTGGAGTACACGGAGCTGTTGGACTGGGAGGAGGTGGCGGACGTTGCGGCGCAACGGGAGTGCATGACGAAGTGCGTGTGCTGGAGGGGCGCGTGTTGAAGTGAGCGTGGCGTGCCTGTGAGGGCCTGAGGAGAGGGAATAACAGTAACAGTGCCTGTGGGAGTGTGAGGAACGGTGCACGGCGAGGAGCGCTCCTCTTTTATTTTGGTTTTTGTTGAACCGTGCCCACCTAATTGTTGTTGTGGTGCGTGACTCTCATTGCTGGATGGGACGGTGCGTGGCTGTGTGACTTGTCTCTACTTTTGCTTTCAAACTGCGTTGATGGGGAGTTATTTTGTGCTGAAGGCTACACGCAAGTGACAGGAGTGATGGCGATGATGATGACTGGCCGTGTGCTGCTGGTGTGTGCCCTCTGCGTGCAGTGGTGCGGTGCCGGCGGTGGCGGTGTCGGCAGCCGATGTATCTGTCGGTGGCGATGGCAGTGCGGGTGAGTATTTGCTGTTGCAGCGGCGTACGCGGCTGCGGACGGAATGCGCGGAGGAGGTTGGCAGGATGACAGGAGGCCGTGCGAATGCGTCCGCCGTCGAGGAATGCGTGCGTCGGGTGATGGAGAGTTTGCATGCTGTTGTGGATGGCCGCAGCCGTTGGAGGCGTCAACTTTCCGCCGTTGCTGCTGCTGCTCCTGTTTCTCCTGCTGCTCCAGCTGAAGGTGGTGGAAAAGAGAATCCCAACACGGTGGAAGTTGACAAGACAAGGAACAATGAGGTTTCACTGCCCAGACAAAACAATGAATTATTGGTGAATTCAGGACAAGCAACAACAGAAAGTCAAAAGAAGTTACCGCATTCTGAAACTGATATTGTGCCGCCTTCAAACGAAACTTCGGATCAAGGACAACACAATGGTGAAAGGAGGAAGGAAGAAGAAGAAGAGGAGGAAAATGATGGGGAAAGTGAACATGAAGAAGAGGATGCAGAAGAGGGAGAGAAGGCAGAGGAAAGGGAAGAGGATAAAGAAGAAGAAGAAAGTGAGAAAAACACCAAGAAAGAAGAAGGTGAAGAGGATGAAGAAAGGGTTGATGACGACGCCTTGGAGGGGATGCCGGCTGGCGGTCAAGAGAAAAGAAATTCAACTTCAGGTCCGGAAGGAGCACCGAATAAGACGAACACCGAAGGCACTCAAACGCCTGGCGACAGTGAAGGCAGCCCCGCGGCCTCTCACACCACCTCCCCTCTTTTGCTTCTTCTTCTTGTTGTTGTGTGTGCGGCTGCGGCGGCGGTGGTGGCCGCATGAGAGTGAGTGAGAGAGAGCCGTGCACCGCCCGCACACACACACTTGTCCTTCACTCACTCTCTGTGTGTGTCCCCTTGCATGGACTCTCGCCCTCACCTCATCCCACGAAGCACACACATAATGTGCCCATTGTATATATGCATGCACACCCATGCAGGCCCGTTGGTGCTCTCTTTTGCACGACACGCACCGCTGCCGTCCTGCCTGGCTGCATGGGCGGAGCACCGTAACTGTTTTTTTGTTTTTATTGCATTGAGTGGGCGACCTTCTCTGTATCTCTCCCTGTGTGTGTGTTTTGCTTTACGGGAGCAATGAGAGTGTGTGCGCTGGTCGTCCCACGCTTCGGCTTCTTGTCTTTTTTTGTGTTTTTTATTCTTTGTGTCTCTGCTCGTGTTTTGGTTTATTGCACTTATTCCACCCCTTTTATCAGTGGCTTGCTTTGACTGCGGGCGTTTAAATCCCCTCTTTGTGTTCTCATACCGTTTCTTTCTTTTTGTAGGGGTGTCAGCCTCTTGCATCCTCGTCAGGCCGTTACGTTTTTTCTTCCACATACGCCATGCGTCGGTGGATCCACGTCGCCCCGCGGCCTGCAGCGCTGCCATTGCTGCTCGTGATGATGCCTGCGATGTGAATTGCTAGCGGGTGTATTGCTCTCACCTTGACGTATCACTGTTTCCTTGACGATGTGCTGCGTGCCGACGGCGTGTGGGCGTCCCCGGGTGTGGTGGGAGACGTGCCTCTCAGAGCACAGGATGCGTTGCAGGTGTACAGCGTCGTTTGGGAGGACCGCTGGGCACCCATTCGCATCAATGTGCCCACAAGGGGATTGAATGATACCAGAAATTATTGCCTTTCACAGCGGCCTTATGCGATGCGTTCGTTGGGTGAAAATTGAGGTTGTAAGGGTGGTGTTCCTTTCACTGTGCACGGCAACATCCTTGCCGAGAAGGCTATCCCTGCTGCTGTCCAACTGCATGCGGATCGTTCGTTTTTTCAGCCACTGGAGGGTCCGCTGTTTGTGCCCCCATTTGCCACGGGCAGCGTTTGCAGTCGGTTGATTGTGCCTGCTGGGCATCGTTCCACTGGTGTTGCCAATTCTGAAATGGTGCTGTGCATGGCTGCGGCGCTGGGTGGTGTGTGGTCACTGCTGTGGGCCGTGCTGGAGGATGGCCGTCCAGTCGCTGGCGCCATGCACTTTTCCCCGCAGTTTTATTTCACGGCCGCTCGCTACCCGCATCGCCGCGCACCTGATGACCCATGTTCTCGGGTTCAACTGCCTGCACATGGCCAGCCGCAGCATGTTGGGGAATGTTGTCTGTGTGCGTGGCAGGGCGCTCTTGGTGGTGGTAGACTCGGCGAATGCCACGATGGCAGCGAGGGAGCGCCACGACTGCGACGACATTGTTGGCATGGAGCTGCAGGAAGACGATGGGGACGGGAGGACGCTGGAGTCGTACTGGTCGCAGCGCCACGCGAAGGATGGGTGGATGTTTTTGATTGGAGGTGCCGGCGACTGCACGGAGCTGACGCTGGCCGCATCGGCGGCCCTGGGTTGCATGAGGGTGAAGTGGGAGATGGCGGAGCCGATGCGCTGGAGCAGGAATTCGGGCTGTGAGCTGCTGCAGAGGAGGTACCCCGCACTGAACATGGGTAAATATCCCTACAGGTTCTGCGAATCGGGCGTTCCCCTCAAATGCTGCGCGTCGGATCGGTATTCCAGTGGTTGGTGTGTAGTATCCATGAAATTTCAGCAAAACGCCCAATGGACAGTTGCCCCATCATTGATCCCGCACTGGATGCGAGGGATATTGACGCTGTTATTTGGAGGGAGAATATTTGTCTGCAAGGCCTGGGGATAAGCCCTCTTCGTGGTGTCCGGACACGCTTCCCGCGAACACGACAGATGCGAGGGACCCGGAGGAGACATATCTGAGTGCTGTCATGCATGCGGCATTGAGGTGCCTCGGCATGCAGGTGTATCCGGAAGCGACTGAAAAGGGCGGTGTCCGTTGGGTCCCATGCACGGACGGAGCGACGATTACGTGGGCCACTCCACCCTACGATGAGGGAAACGCCATTTGCCGTGGCTAAGCGGAGGTGTGCACGATATCTGTCACCGCTGCCGCCGGTGGACTAGTTTCCGTGGGACGGCGGGGAGAGTGGGAATGGTGCAGGGCGGTCCTACCGGCGTTTACTGAAGAACTTTTGCTAACGGCATCCGTCGCTGTTGCAGAGAGCGGTGAGACCGGCCGCGGCACCCACGGAAGGATGTCGACTCGGCTGCTTTTCAGTCGAATCCATTACCAGAGGAGAAATGGGTTCATCCAGGATGCCTTGGCATAACGCGAGAAGCTTCTCTCGGCGGCAGGGACTGAAGCAGCGAGACGGACGGCAAGCAGACCTCGCCTCCGAATCCCGGTGATGACACTGCTGCTTGTCCCTGTCCGCTGCTTTTTCTGCTTGCCTCTGCTACCGCGGTGCCAACACTCCATCGAGTTGCAGTGTGGACGGAGTTGCGCTGCGAGGCGGGGCGACTGTGCTTCCTTCTGCGTGGCCTGTTCTCAGCATTGGACGCCCAATAGGAAAATATCCATTTCAATGGGTTTATTTCTCTATATGGATGTGCTGTGTCCGCTCCGTTTGAATTCGTGTTTGAAATTGGTGGTATTTACGATGTGCACTGCTCTTCTTGTGTTGGTTGCCGATGTTGGGCCACCGTATTTTCCTATGGTATTGCTTGTGTGTTTGTTAGATTTTTTGAGGCACACATACACACAACGGTGCGAGTGAAATGTGCACGCACAAGACTCACGCATATATCCAAGCACATTGTCTGGGTGACTTCTACTTGACATATTATGCGGGACGGGTTGGTGCGGTCAAGGCAGACGGAAGAGGGGCAGCCGCGTGAGCCCAGCAATGGCGCTCGTGGTTGTGTGCGGGATTATATATTCCACCAGATGCTTGACGCCGTTCCTGGATCGTTCGAAGTTCCTGTCTGTGATGCCCATGCTGCGTCTGTGCTGAGCTGCTCACTGCGTCTCCATGATCTCATGGAGCACGGCGTGACGCTGCTCGAGGACCTCATGACACCGCGGCAGCCGATTATGAGTAGCCCTGCGCCCTACTTTTTTTCCGTGGAGGGTGCGTGTGTGAGCCGCGTGGTTGAGGATTGGATGGCAAAGGTTCCGTACAGAGATGCACACATCTTTGCGCTGGGGTGCACCCCGCATCGCAGTCCTCAGCAACTCGCGCGGGCTCGGATAGCGCCGAGGGTGATGCGGTTCAAGGAAATGAAGTTAGACTTTACTCTCCCTGAGGTGCTGGTGTTCCACCTAAATATGCAGAATGGGTTTCCTCAGCTGCTGTCGCCACTGTCGCCACCGACTTGAGAGTCCGTTGTGGATGTTGCGGCGTCACTTATTGTGGCGGCTTTTCACGCCATGAACAACGGTGTGCCCGGCATTCGTTACCAAAGCAGATGCCGCATCTGCCATGGGTTTGCCAGGACGAGCCGGATTTCAAGAGGGGTGCAGGCAGCCGCCGCAACCCGGTGCGGATCATCGTTGATTGGGGCTTCGAAACGGTGACGCCGTTGTTGCAATAACGCACATGTCAGTGTCTGCCTGATGACCTGATGCCGCTGGGGAACAACGTGTATGAGCGTACCTGTAGGAATCGTCCGGGGGCGGACTCAAAGCGGCAGTAATTGATGGGGAAGATGTGTACCGGCGCTCCTACCGTCACTGTTTTCTTGCGCAGTGCGTGGAGGAGCTTTTGGTGGCGCTGAAAAAACTCCACGCGTATCACCCGGGATTGGCGCAGGACGCAGAGCCGAAGGCCAATCTTGCGGAGTTGAGCAGTGCGGTGCGGGCTCCGCCGGAGTTTCGGGAGAGGCAGGCCAGACCGTCGCTGCACATCGACATTTGCGCGAGGCTTGTGGCGCACTACCGGGAGAAGCGACTGGCGGAGGTGTGGGAGGTGGAGCAAAACATTACCGCCGGGCAAAAGCTCTTTATGACAAGCCTGAGCGGCGTGCGGCGCCTGACGAGGGATGCCGTGATGCCCCGGCTAGTGCGCCTGCGTCTTTTCCTGTTGCTTTTGGCTGCGAGCAACACCGACGAGTTGACGGAGGCCAAGAAGCAGCAGCTGATCCGAGACGGTGGACTGACGCCCATTTGTTTGCGAGCCTCGAGCATCTGACGAGGAAGGCTGGGAACGTGCAACCAGAGAGCACGGCGTCGGCGCAGGGCGAACGGAACACGAGTGCTTTTGCAGGCAACGCCGCGACGGACGGGGATCCGTTTCTGAATCAGGCCTGCATGATTATGGAGACGGCGAACAGGAAGAGGACGCTGCGGGTTGGGCTTTCGTTGGCATCGATTCAGCGCGATCATGCAATGAGGCCAAATGGCGAGGGTTGTGGTCAAAACAGTGGAGCAGCCGGAAACAACGCCGGGCCATTTCAAGGGTGTGGTGGCAAGGGGGAGAATCATCCTGATCTGGGAGGTGGTGGTGGGGCAATTGCCCCCACAACTCCTCAGCGCATTCTGCCGTTTGTTTTGGGTGGTGTAACCTACTGCGAGAGGTGCTCGGTCCGTGAGATATCCAAAAGGTATGGCCGTCAGGTGGTCATTGGGGGAACCTTACTGCTGTGTCCTGAGGTGTGAGTTTTTCCAGGGACTTGGCACCCTACGGCTCTGTGACTCACGGGCCGGACACGCACAGGAACGCATCGGGGGCCAAAGAGTGGGAAATACTCAAGCACACACAGTTACAGGTGTCCATGGGGATTGTGTGCGCTTCTTCTTGCATTCCGTTTCCCTCCATAAATTGTTTCATACGATGCACGTGTTTGTGTTTTAACGGCTGCGCTGCTCGCATTTTGCTTTTTTTTTTTTTTTTGCCTGCGTTTGCGGTTGCAGGCCATTTTACTACAACGAAGAGGATAAAAAAGGAAGGACATTTGTGGAGTGTGCATCCACGGCTTCGGTGTTCATCCACCGGTGCTGGCTTTTCTCGCTGGGGCATTCGTGAGCGCTGCAGCGGGTTCTTGTTGCCCTCGCCGCGACGCGCCTAACGGTGGCAGATCCATGACTCTGGGCACAAAAGGAATGGAACGTTCTTCGGATCCTCGCCGCAGGTGCATGCCGTGGACGGCCGCAAAGGAGTATGTGCCCGGTGTTGTTCTTGGCACCAAGGAAACGATGGTGTTGGATGGCGTACAACGAGTGGACGTGGATTGCGTTGACCGTGCGTCGCGGGTGGATCCGCTGGAAACATTGCGGGCGACCGTGGCCAAATGCGAGTACAATACATTCAGCGGAAAGAACATTTTCCAATTGGCCTTTCAGGCGGAATCAAATGGCCGCGGGCAACGGTTTCACCGCAAGCAGTGGAAGGAGGGGACGTGAGAAAAGGACGCCACCCGCACCGCCATTCATTTTCGTTGCCACGGCAGTAACGCAGCCGCATGCCGCTCCGCGACGTCTTGCGGCAACACCACGACGCAGCCCGCGCCAATACGCCTTGCGGGTGTTTTGGGTGGCAAGCGCTTTTCTGTTTGGCGCCACTGTTCCCCCATTCCCGAGCGTCGGTGCAGACGTCCCTGTTGATGCAAGTTCCTATCGATTGGACACACACCCATTGATTGATGCGGCCGACACTCCAGCCCATTGCTGGTGCTTCTGGCATGACTGCTGCACCGCCCCAACAGCGGGTGCAGTGGGACTGGGGACGAGAACACGGCAGACCAAGCTCAGTCAGATGGTGCTGGGAGCCCTGTCAGCGTCTTGTCGACCCCAGCGACCCACCCACACCACCAGCGAGCACAGAATTCGACGGGACAGGGAAGGCATTGACGGAGTGTCAGGACATCAGTTGTCTTTCCACATCACTCCTAGTCAAACAACCAGAAGAATTCACAACAACATCAGTCACCAACAATGAAAAAGGAACAACGACCACCGCCGACAGTGAAGGCAGCGCCGCTGTCTCCCACACTATCTCCCATCTTTTTCTTCTTGTCACGCGTGCGTCAGCAGCTGCGGTGGTGACCGGGGCTGCATGGAATAAGTGGTGTGCGCTGAATATCAACGAGGGCAAAAGCAAATTGCCATTGTGATGAATATTGGCTGCACTTCCCGTGGACCAACAATCCACGTGGTGTGCGATGGTCTCCTTTTTATTATTGTTACTTTGCTTTTGTGTTGCTGTGTGTGAGCCGCACCTCCTCTTGTGTGTGTGCGTACCCTTCGTGAGGGATGCAGACACGACGGACCGCTCTCGCCGTATGTAAATGCGGTGGAGCCTTGTGTGCCGCTCCTGTTTGCTTCTCCTTCTTCCATCTGTGTGTTGGTGTTGCAGCAGGGCTGTGTGTGTATGTGCCTGTTGCCGTGGATTGGAGTGTGTGTCGTGCGTGGTGTGCGGCGTACGGTGCATGCCTGGCTGCTGCCCTCTCCTTATGTGGTGTGCCCTCTGTGTGTGTCTGCCGCACCTCTCGTCTCCCCTGTTTCTCTCCATTTCCCTCACTGTGCAGATCAGCTCCACACCACTGAACGACCACACTCACGATGATGACGTGCCGTCTGCTGTGCGCCCTGTTGGTGCTTGCCCTGTGCTGCTGCCCGTCTGTGTGCGTGACAGCGAATGAAGTTGGTGATACCCCAAGTGCGGACCTCGCTGTGCCAAAGGTACCAGGGGCACAGCTGCCAGTTAAAAAAGGAGTGGAGCAAAGCAAAAGAGTAGAGAAAACAGTTATTGTGACCGGTACGGAAAACGCGCAGGGTATGGTATCCGGTGGGTCGTCCAACGGTCAAGGTGCTTCAGGTGTGTCCGGTCAGTCAAAGTTACAAAGTCCTGGCGTTCCGCTACAGCCACCTACCGTACCAACCGTTACGTGAGGGGCACAAAGTGGGCCGATTCAGTCTCAAAAAGAACAAGAAAAGGAGACGACTGCATCAACAACCACGACGACCACAACCACAAAGGCACCAACTACAAATACGACGACCACGACCGCTGCGCCAGAGGCACCAACGTCGACGGCAGCCTCACCAGCCCTGCGTGGGTGTGTACCCCGCTGCTGCTCGCCGTATCCGCGCTGGCGTACACCGCTGTGGGCTGAAAGGGAGCGTGGGCTGTGCGTGCCAGCACTCAGCCACGGGGACATGTGGACGTCTACTGTGGTCCGATGTATAAAGTAAGAGTAATTATGATGATCGTTTTTTGCTTTGTTTGCTTCCGCTGGCCTGCTGTGTGCTCCGCGTTGCTTCACAACATCTGCCACGTTGAACGCGTCCCAGACACACTCACATGCATGCGCAGCAGGGCCTTGGGTGTGGTTTTTCTTTTAACTTCTGTTTTTCAGGTCGGTGTGCGGGTTCTGCAATCGTACTGATTTCACGTGCCTAGTAGTGTGTGCGGCTGCTGCTGGTGTTTTTTACTGTGCCGTGTCTTTTTTCCTTTCACTCTGCGTTGACGGGGAGTTAGTTTGTGCTGAAGGCCACGTGCAAGTGACAGGAGTGATTGTGATGATGACTGGCCGTGTGCTGCTGGTGTGTGCCCTCTGCGTGCTGTGGTGCGGTGCCGGCGGAGGCTACGGGTGGGCGGTGGGCCACTGCGCTGTTGCTGAATTGGACGACGCGAAGCTCGCAAAGGGAATGGATGGTGAAGTGGTGCTTATGAAGAGGGACTGCGTGCCAACTACAGCCTTACGGGGAGTATTGACGGCAGTACCGGCTGCTGGGGACAGCGATGAGTTGGGTTCACCGGATGCTGGCGTTTGCACTAGCGGAAAGCAGAAAGTTGATGCAGAAGAATCACCGGTTGCTTTTGCAGGGAGTGAGCCGACGCCCAGCGGCAGTGGGGCCGTGCCAACGGCTTCATCTCCTGCTTCTGCTGATACAATCGCCGCCAGCAGTACTCCTGTCTCGGGTGCTGGTGGTGCTGTTGGTCCCAACCAGCAGCCCGCAGTTGTCTCCGGCTGCCAAGACGATTCTTCCTCTGGAGGACGTGAGGGAAAAGAAAGGGAGGAGGCAGGCTCAGCAGGCTGCGGCGAAGAGCCGCCAGTGTCGAGTATGTGCTCTCAGCCGCCACTTGTTGCTGTGGATTTGACAATTTGCACCGCGGACCAGAACAACGAGCAAAACGACAATGCGTCATTTCACACCGATCAGCAGATGGCGACGCAAAACGAAGACGAAGTACCACACGTGCCAGGGACAAGAGCGAGCGTGCAGACACCTCCAGTACCAGCGCCAGCAGGAGGACAACCAGGACTTGCGACGCAGCCGTCCGAGGACTTAGCAGAGCATGCGACTGCACCCAATTCGGGTCTCTCACGGGATGCATCGAACGGCGACAGTCAAGAGCAAACACCGCAGCCTCAAACACCGACTGACACCAAACAGAGTTTGCCCGTGTTGCAGGGATTGTCAGAAGGTGTTCAAGAGAACCAGAATAATATGGAAGATGGGAAAAAAAGAAATCAGGTAGATTCGAGCGGCAACATGCGCAATAAAGAGCATGACTCTGCAACTGAAAAGCTTGAATTATTGACCGCTTCAATCAACACTCGCCCTTCTGGAGCTCCGGGAAATGAATCCGATACAAAGTCGCTTTCTGGAACTTTGCGATCGTCCACGGCTGGTACAGAAGAACAGGCAAAAGCAGGGCCAATGCCCCTGCGACAGCCAAAACCACCGGAAGAAAAAGTAATATCCGAGGAATTGCCGCCAACAGCAGCAGAAGTAGAGGCACCAGGAGGTCCATCAGCACCGCCACCGAAATCACTGCCACAGAGCGCACTGCCATCCTCAAAGGAAGTCCCAGATACCACGCAGTCAACTGAAGATCCGCACACAAAAGGCATTGAGCCAACAACAGATGCAAGGCAGAATGCAATAACTGAGGGTCAGGCAGAAACAACCTCACCATCTTCTTCTGCGGATGATGCTGCCGCCAATGACGCTGACGAAAGCAATGCAGAGATTGCAAACGATGGTTCAGTAGTTCATGCCGGGGTGCCGGAGGAAGAACCACATCAAGAACAAGTGGATGGCAGCGAGAAACAAACATCGTTTACATCCACTGCCAAAAAATATAATGCAGCGATTGAAGACAATGACGGCAGCCCCGCGGCCTCCCACACCACCTCCCCTCTTTTGCTTCTTCTTGTTGTTGTGTGTGCGGCTGCTGCTGCGGTGGTGGCCGCGTGAGAGTGAGGGAGAGAGAGCCGTGCACCGCCCGCACACACAATCGTCCTTCACTCACTCTCTGTGTGTGTGTCCCCTTGCATGGACTCTCGTCCTCACCTCACCCCACGAGGCACACACATAATGTGCCCATTGTATATATGCATGCACACCCATGCAGGCCCGTTGGTGCTCTCTTTTGCACGACACGCACCGCTGCCGTCCTGCCTGGCTGCATGGGCGGAGCACAGTAACTGTTTCTGTTTTGTTTTTATTGCATTGAGTGGGCGACCTTCTCTGTATCTCTCCCTGTGTGTGTGTTTTGCTTTACGGGAGCAATGAGAGTGTGTGCGCTGGTCGTCCCACGCTTCGGCTTTTTAGTTTTGTTTTTTTTTTAATTTTACTTTCTGTTTTTTTGTCTCTAGCTCCCGCATCTCTTTTTGCTTTTGGGGCAATCACTGTGGACGTTTTTTCTTTTCTACTCTTCCCTTTTAATTGTTTCTTGCTGCACTCTTCCTGTGAGGGGTGCCGTGTGTTTCCCGCCCAACTGCTCCACTTGCACACCCACCGACACGCCCATGACGACGGCCCTGTGCGCCTCGCCTGCTGCACGCATGAGGAGGGGCCGCGACGAACGGCGCGCTGAGGGAGCCGTGACGTGTGGGCGTGCGACGAGGGCCTGTGGGGCGGAGCACACATTTCTTTTCCTCTTGTTTTGTTTTTTTTGCGGCCAGGGCGGGCAGACACCCGCAGCGCCACACACACACACAGCCACACCCTGCCGCCGTGTTTTTAAGATTTTTTGCTTTGCGTGTGCATTTCTCGCGCCGGCAGTCCCTTCGGTGTCGGTCTTGTGAGCATTTCTTTTTCCCCGATGTTTTTTTTCTTCTGCTGCGCTCACTCTCCCGATGGAGAGACGCGACTCCCGTCATGTCTGCGTGCTTCTCTCAGTCCCCACACACACGAGTGACTGTGCTCTGCGGGCCGCACTCACACGCCGATGAAAGGGCTGAGGGGAGCAGCAACACGCAGATGACCCCATGAAATATAAACGATGTGCGGACACATGGAGGGTCAGACGGTTGAAAGACATTTAAATACCCTTTTAATTTTTAATTTGGACAAAATATGCAGACAATTTCTGGAGCAAGATGGTAGTTAGGTGCTTTTTGTGTGTGTGGTTTTTCTTTTCTTCTTTCTTTTCTTTTCTTTTTTTTCTTTTTTTTTTCTTCTTTCCAAAGTGTGAGGTGTGGAAAGGTGAAGATGATTTTTTTATTTTTTAATTTTAATAATTTTTTTAATAAATGGCCGCTGCTTTGTCTGCAGTGCAATATTGTGAGCCTGAGCAGTCCTTTTCTCTTTATTTCTGCCATGCGCTTCTGCTGTACATTTTTGTTTGTGCGTCCCTTCACATGCTCTGCTCCTGTTTTTACTTCTTTGCTTCGTGTGTCTGCAGGCACACACAACCACACACACGCACAGGATTCACATTGCAGTGGATTTGGATGCTTCTTTTGTAGTGCATGCTGGCATTTGCGTGTGGCGGCTGTTCTCTTCTTCCGCGGCCATGAACAGAAGGAGGAGAGAGGGAGCGCCCAGCCCGCGTCTCTTTTCCTGCGGGTGTGATGCGCGCGGTGGATGTGTTGTGTGCTCCGAGTGACGGCAGCCTGAGCTATCGCGTGCGTTGGTGTGTGTGTGTGTGGAAGAAGTGTTTTGCTGCCAGTGCTGAGGCTCAGCATGAGAATTGTACTTTCAGTAGCTTTGATGTGCGCATGCATAGCAGGAATGGTGAGTTGGGTGCTGTGTGCCATGTGGCCAATGCGGTGCACACATGTAGCAACTGTGCTGCCAGCTGTGCAACGAAGGAGGAAGGGCCACCGTTGCCTTCACGATGAATGTGACGACACATAAATACGCCGGCCCTTATGAATTGTGGTGGCGTCAAATTTCTCCCGATGGAACCATCCATCCGCCTGCACGGAGCAGCGATGCTGACCAGACGGGCATCTGTCAGTTGCCGCCACCCCGTGAAGGGAAGGATGACACAAAATCCTGCGGGACAACTGCGCCGCAAGTGAATGCTGAGCCGTCACGTCAACACGAGGATTGGCGACAGTCTGCCGCGGCTGACGCACCCAATAACGTCGATCCGAGTCCCGCATCCAACACGGCGACCAACACGTCCGAGACGAAGCCTGAGTTTGCTTACGTTTAGAATATCAATGTGGCTCCGACACCATCCGAAAGAAGGCCCACGCCTGTCACCGAGCCGAAGAGGGATCCCATTGATGATGCGATGAGTGGTTCAATAAATGTTGAGTTACTGCAGGGAGTCGATCTATTTGTGCTGCAGACGACGCTGGTGCAGCCGAAGGATGGGATTGTTCCAGTTACGACGAGGGATTCATTTGCTTCACCCTCTCTCGTCAGTGCTGGTGGAGTAATTGCTGCTTTCGCCGAAGATCACATGGATGCCGAATATCAAGGTGCTCCATTAAGTAAGCCCTTTTCTTCTGATGTGGTTGCGGAGTGCATCGACTTTGCGTGGAATTGGTCCACTGTTGTTGGTGAAGTCAATAAAAGGATGCATGGAGGGCACACACTGTGCTTGGTGCAGCGGAGGGAGAGGAGAGTTTGGGTGCTGTGCTCCGCCCCACAACAATCACGAAGGGCGACGGAGTGTTTCCTCTTGTGGGAGGCTCTGATGTGTCCTACGAAGGTGGGTGTTGGAGAGAGGGCGGCTTGGAGCTGAAACTGGTTGTGGGTGATGTCACGAATCCCACGGGTGGCAGGCAGAGTGGACGGATCGAATGTGGCGACCCCGAACCACTCCTGAAACGGATCCCTTCTGCTTCTCACAAGGTGAATGGACGGAGTTCATTGCTTCTGGTGGCGCAGGTGTTGTGATGGAGGATGGCACGCTTGTGTTTCCTCTCATGGCGAAGAGTAAGGCAGAAGACGTTTGCTCCATGATCATTTGCTCGACGGACAGCGGCAGTGCCTGGGCGCTCTCTGAGGATATTTCCCCTGCGGAATGCCTTAACCCCCGCGTCACAGAATGGGAGGGATCACTTCTCATGATTGTTGACTGCGAGAGTGGCCAGAGGGTGTACGAGTCGCGTGGCATGGGGACAGCGTGGACGGAGGCCATCGGGGCACTCTCAGGCGTGTGGGCCAACGCCCGATCAGGAGTCTCTCAGAAGGAAGCCTGCGTGTGGATGCCCTCATCACCGCGACCACTGAGGGAAGGAGGGTCATGCTGTGCACACAGGGAGGGCGCGCCTCGGGGGAGAAGAGGGCCACTGCGCTCTGCCTTTGGGTCACGGACAACAACCGCACTTTTTCTCTTGGACCGGTTGCCGTGGACAATGCTGCGGATTGGATGCTCGCCAGCACCCTGCTGCACTCGGATGGCAGTTTGCATCTTTTACAACGGAGGGGCAACGGTGAGGGCCGTGTCATTTCACTTTCCCGCCTGACGGAGGAACTGAGTGCAATCAAGTCCGTCCTCAGCACTTGGGTGCAAAAGGACATTTTCTTCTCCAGCTTGTCTATACCCATGGCGGGTCTGGTGGCAGTTTTTTCCGATGAGGCCAGTGATGGCACGTGGGACGACGAGTACCTTTGCCTGCATGCAACGGTGGAGGAATGCAGTGAAGGACAACGATGGGTTACAATTGACGGGACCTGAGTCCAGGGCAATATGGCCTGTGAACACTCGGGGTGATAATGTGCGTCATGTATTTTTGAGCCACGACTTCACACTTGTGGTGTCGGTGACCATCGAAGAGACTCCGAGTGGGAACACTTCTCCACTGACTGCGGTGCTGGCGCACACTGCGTCCAATCATACCGTGGGACTGTCGTACAGCCATAATAAGAAGTGAGTGACGGCGTTCGAAGGCAAGACAACGACACGGAGCAGCACTTGGGAGCCGAGGAAAGAATACCAGGTGGCACTCATGCTGCAAGGCAACAGGGCCTCTGTGCACATTGATGGCGAGTCGCTGGGGGAGGAAGAGGTGCTGTTGACAGGCGAGAGGCCACCTGAGGTCCTGAGGTTTCGCTTTGGCGCGTGCGGTGGGCACGAATCTCATGTGACGCTGACGAACGTCTTTCTGTGCAGCCGCCCACTGAACTCCACTGCGATGCGTGCACTCAAGGACAGGGTCCCCATTCCGACGAGAGAAGCGGCTCCGACACCATCTGAGAAGATTCGAGTAGTTGACAGCGTCAGAGAGCACGTTGCTGGGGATATTACGGAAGAGAAATGAATGGGCACAACGCCCCTGGACACGAATCCCCACCACAAATAGTCACCTCGCAGGGTGTGGAGCGGCGTGAGTCCCGACGACCGCCTCGCCTCTCTCAACGACGTGAAACTGACACTGCGTGATTTGAGCGGTAACAACACCGTGCGTGCGTGCGTGTCTTGTGTGTTGCTGCTTCTTCTGGGATTGTATTTGGGTGGTGGCAGTCTTCTGAGCCACAGAGTGTGGATTTGCGACTCCTCACCTAGAATACATGCCGAATTGCCCGCCTTTTTTTTACTTCTACTTCTTCAATTTCTTTACTTTTAAATGTCTTTTTTCACTGTAGTTCAGCCGGAGCAATAACTACTGTTGTTTTTTCTTTGCGTAATTTTAGGTTGCTGAACACTGTAATGAGCGAAGTGTTTCTCCCTCTTGTTTGTTTTTGTTTTTGACCACACGCGTTGCCGGCCCTGCGGCTGTGCGTCCCACGGACTGCACGAAAGGAGGATTGGAGGAACAGGCCGGATGCCGCATGAAATGTGAAGAATGTTGTGTGGGATGCTGGAATAATGCGATCTTTTTTTTATTATTACGTTTTTCGTTTGTGCAGGTAATATGTGCAAGCACCCAATCGTCTTTAGCTGCATGGCACATGAAAGTCCTGCCGAATCATTTTTTTTTTTTCCATGAGTCCTGCAGGGGTCCCACATTTTGTTTGTTTGTTTGTTTCATTTTTTTGTTTTGTTTTTCGTAATTCCCTGCGGATATGTTTTTGTCTCTGCCGTTTTGACTGTTATTTTGTGTTTTCTTGTTCCGTTGGGTGTGTCCCTGCTGATTGTGCTGTTGACATGTTCCATTTCTTCTGCTTTCTTTCCTGCTAGAGGCACCGATGGTCCGCGACGCCGATTGTTTGTGTTCCCCCATTGCGATGGCACGAAGGTGACTGGGCGCCGGCCTGCTGAGTGCACTCGGGGGAGCGGATGGTGTGCGCCGTGCCTCACTGTGAGTGTGGGATGCCACCCGCCACGACCTGCTGTGAGGCGTGATGCCTATCCGTCGAGGAAGAGAAGTAAAGGACGGTGCCGTGGACTTGGATGCGCCCCGCCCCTCTTGTTGCGGCCGTGGGTGTGCCCTGCGCATTGCTTTTTCTCCCACCCTCCTGTGTGACCATCCCTTCCTTTTCCCCATTGGTCTTTTTCGTTTTTGGTAGGTGGCGTGGATTTTCTTCCTGTGGCAAACCGCATTTCCAGTCGCGATAGTGTAACGCCGGCGCGGTTCCTTTTGACGCCGCCCCCCGCGGACAGACCAACCGTGACGGAGGAAGCGCTGGCGCAGCAGGCGCTGCAGTAGTTCATGGCAACGCGTCACGCCGGGTCCTCGGTGGAGCTGCTCTGCTCCGTGTTCTTTGCGCGTCCGCAGTAGACGCTTGCGGAGCGCCACCCACTTGCGTATAATCGTCTTTTATTGGCGCGGCAAGTGGCATTGCTTTGCGGATGAAAATGTGGGACTGCGCTGCTTCCTCCACACGCTAAGGGACTGCGCTGAGACTAGAGATCTGGAGGTTCACATCGCGCCCAGCGAGTTGCGGTGCTGTGTGAAGGACGAGGATGCCCGCGCGGTGCGGCAGGCGGACGGCAGCGTTGGCGCGCTACTGCGGGAGCATCTTCTCCAGAAGGGTGCCTTGCATCGCTGGTGTGACGAGGCGGTGAGGGCGGCACAGGCGGACGGTGGTGCGGGGTGTGCTGATAGTGCCTTATGGCGAGTGACGCGCTTGCGCGGCACACGAGTGCACTGCGGCTCCGCCGTCACGTCGTCCATTGCCTTCAATCGTGGGTGCCGGCGAATTCCGGCAGGCGATCCGCGAAGGATTTCTTCATGGTGGCTATGGGGTGAGAAGCGAGGGAAGGAGAGAGGGGAGCCACGCGCTGGGGAAAGAGGGTGCGGGCTGCTGCGGCCGCACCTCGTTCTCGTCACTTCAGTTTGTTGTCGTGACAGTGCTGTCATATTTTGTTTTTTCTTCACAGAAGTTTTGGATTGTGCGTTCTTTTTGATTGCT
>NW_001849540.1:151668-157339 GCF_000209065.1 Trypanosoma cruzi
TCCTCTCTCCCTCTTCTTCTTGTTTTTGTCCTTGCCCCACTGTGTAGATTGTCTCACAAAGTCGAGCGACTCTACGACGAATGATGATGATGGTGACTGTGCGGCGCCGCGTGGTGTGTAGTCAGCTGATCCTTGCGCTCTTGTGCTGCTGCTGCTGTTTGTCCGTCTGCGGGACTGCTGTGCCGGCAAAAACCCTTATGGATGTGCATGTTTCTTGTTCAAGGACTGACGGTAAGTTGATTTGGCGTCTTCCCGGCGAGACGGGTTGGAGAAAGTGTGCTAATAAGCCTGCAGAAGGTGGAGGAGGAGAGGATGAGTGTGCACTGGTGTGCATTGCCGCTGGGTACGTCTACAAAGATGCGGAAAATAACGGACTGTGCGCCCCTGGCGGTAGACCGAGTGTTGTTTGGACCAGCATAGGGATTTTTTTGAGCGAGAATATAAAAAACTGCAGTTCGGCGGCTGCACCGACAGCGGCGGTTGTTGGCCAGGCACAAAGCGGCGTCGGCAGTCCGCCGGGGGAGGCAGCTGAGACACCGCATAAGAAGTCGCCTGAGCACACAGACGAAGGCGGCTCTTATCCAAAGCTAAGCGAAAACTTCGCCGTCAGCCTGCTGACATCCACAGACACGAACGAACATGTGGCATCGGCACCCGAAGCTTCCAGTCAGACGCCCTCTTCTCCATCCGGCGACAACGCAGCCCAGGAAACTTCCCACAACAATAATGAGGGCAACAGCCAAGCCGACGTCAATGGCGGAGGCACCGCCACTGGGATGCGGGATCCCGGCGGTGCGGACAGCAGCGACGCCGCCATTTTGTGGGTGCGCACGCCTCTGCTGCTGCTGCTCTTCACCGCCCTTATCTGTGCTGCTGTGCGGTGATTAGGATTACTCGTGCATTTCCTTGCGGGGATGGCTTGTACTTTATATGTGTTTCCTTTTTTTTTTCTTTTTTTTTTTTGTGCTTTTGTTTTTGACCACACGCGTTGCCGGCCCTGCGGCTGTGCGTCCCACGGACTGCACGAAAGGAGGATTGGAGGAACAGGCCGGATGCCGCATGAAATGTGAAGAATGTTGTGTGGGATGCTGGAATAATGCGATCTTTTTTTATTATTACGTTTTTCGTTTGTGCAGGTAATATGTGCAAGCACCCAATCGTCTTTAGCTGCATGGCACATGAAAGTCCTGCCGAATCATTTATTTTTTTTTTCATGAGTCCTGCAGGGGTCCCACATTTTGTTTGTTTGTTTGTTTCATTTTTTTGTTTTGTTTTTCGTAATTCCCTGCGGATATGTTTTTGTCTCTGCCGTTTTGACTGTTATTTTGTGTTTTCTTGTTCCGTTGGGTGTGTCCCTGCTGATTGTGCTGTTGACATGTTCCATTTCTTCTGCTTTCTTTCCTGCTAGAGGCACCGATGGTCCGCGACGCCGATTGTTTGTGTTCCCCCATTGCGATGGCACGAAGGTGACTGGGCGCCGGCCTGCTGAGTGCACTCGGAGGAGAGCGGATGGTGTGCACCGTGCTCCATTTGTGAGTGTGGGTGCCAATCCGTCGGGGAAGAGAGAAGTAAATGACAGCGCTGTGGAGTTGTATCCGTCCCGTTTCTCTCGTTGCCGCCATGTGTGCTGTGTGCATGACACTATTTTGCGGTGCGACGTGGATGGAGTTGCTTCGGTGTGTGTCCTCGTGCATGCGCTGTGCGGCGGGCTTCTCTTCCCCATGACACCTCCCTTTTCTGTGTGTGGGTGAGCGGAGGGAGCGGAGATGTGCGAGGGAGTGAGGGTGGCCGTTGTTTCCGCACATTTGTTTCTTCCGCACACGTGGCACCACTCGGCAACCTCTCGCAGCACCCAGGCCGTGTATTGAGGGGATGTGAGGGTCTGCTACATGCACAATTAGGACAACAAGATGCAGTGCATGACGGCCAACCTGATCCGCGTGTGGTTGCAGCGCATGGAGCACGTGCGCCAGTACACGTTGGGCGTTGCGCTCATGATTGTGGAGGAGAAGCGGCACGACTTTGTGGCGCTGTGTGTGTTGCACGGCCGGGGCATGCCGGCGATTGTGAGGGACGTGGAGGACACGGAGCTGTTGGACTGAGGGAGGAGGTGGCGGACGTTGCGGCGCAGCGGGAGCGCTTGATGGACTGCGTGTGCTGGAGGGGCGCGTGTTGAGGTGAGCGTGGCGTGCCTGTGAGGGCCTGAGGAGAGGGAATAACAGTAACAGTGCCTGTGGGAGCGTGAGGAACGGTGCACGGCGAGGAGAGCTCCTCTTTTATTTTGTTTTGATTGTTGTTGAGCCGCGCCCACCTAATTGTTGTGGTGGTGCGTGACTCTCATTGCTGGGTGGGACGGTGCGTGACTGTGTGACTTGTCTCTCCCCTTTTGCTTTTGCTCTGCGTTGACGGGGAGCTAGTTTGTGCTGAAGGCTACACGCAAGTGACAGGAGTGATGGTGATGATGATGACTGGCCGTGTGCTGCTGGTGTGTGCCCTCTGCGTGCTGTGGTGCGGTGCTGGCGGTGTTGTGAATGGTGTTGGGGGTATCGATGGCTTAAGTGAAGTTCCTTCTTCTGGTGTTCCATCAAGTTCATCTTCCAATCCCAATGGGAATGATCTTTCAAAGACCCTCAGCAATACGCCATCCATTCAGAACGGGGAATCCTCGGAAAAAGGTGAGCCGTCTGGAAAAAAATCTCCAGGGCCCGTGTCGCCAAGCGGGCAGACAGGAGAGGTGTCAAAGCTCGAAGAAAAGTTACGCGCCTCCGATACACAAGAAGAAGCAGAAACATCAGTTGCTGGTAAGGACACAACTAAAGCTGAGAGGACGCAGAGTGACATGAAGACGGACGGCTCTTCCAACACGTTGTCCACCGCCGCCAAGTCGAAAGTACAATCACCACCACCACCACCACCACCAGTAAAACCACCAACGGCAGAAGAACAGCAGCCAAACACAGCACCAAAAGACCCACGCACGGCAACAGAAGAAAAATACGAAATGCCAACTTCAGCAACCAAAACAAATCCCGACACACCTAAAACGTCTTTAAAGGATGGCATGGCAGACCGACACGGTCACGACGCAACCACAACGGTTTTGGTCAAAAATGCAGCTACCGGCAATTCAGCGGAAAGAAAATCACCATCCATCTCCACAAATGACAGTGACGATGCCCAAAGTACAGGGGATGAGAACAATGACGATGATCCACGGCCTAACCACAAAGAAACAGGTGACCACAAAGCTGCCAATACCAAAGTCGGTTCTACACCCAGTGAGACAGCAACACAAACCGTAAAAACAGAAACAGTCACCGTCGCTCAAAAAAATGATACGGCGACAAGTGGCGACAGTGAAGGCAGCCCCGCGGCCTCCCACACCACCTCCCCTCTTTTGCTTCTTCTTGTTGTTGCGGCTGCGGCTGCGGCTGCGGTGGTGGCCGCGTGAGAGTGAGGGAGAGAGAGCCGTGCACCGCCCGCACACACACACTCGTCCTTCACTCACTCTCTGTGTGTGTCCCCTTGCATGGACTCTCGCCCTCACCTCATCCCACGAAGCACACACATAATGTGCCCATTGTATATATGCATGCACACCCATGCAGGCCCGTTGGTGCTCTCTTTTGCACCACACGCACCGCTGCCGTCCTGCCTGGCTGCATGGGCGGAGCACCGTAACTGTTTCTGTTTTGTTTTTATTGCATTGAGTGGGCGACCTCTCTCTCTCTCTTCCTGTGTGTGTGTGTGTTCTGCTTTACGGGAGCAATGAGAGTGTGTGCGCTGGTCGTCCCACGCTTCGGCTTCTTGTCTTTTTTTGTGTTTTTTATTCTTTGTGTCTCTGCTCGTGTTTTGGTTTATTGCACTCATTCCACCCCTTTTATCAGTGGCTTGCTTTGACTGCGGGCGTTTAAATCCCCTCTTTGTGTTCTCATACCGTTTCTTTCTTTTTGTAGGGGTGTCAGCCTCTTGCATCCTCGTCAGGCCGTTACGTTTTTTCTTCCACATACGCCATGCGTCAGTTGATCCACGTCGCCACTGCCTGCAGCGCTGCCATTGCTGCTCGTGATGATGCCTGCGATGTGAATTGCTAGCGGGTGTATTGCTCTCTCCTTGACGTATCACTGTTTCCTTGACGATGTGCTGCGTGCCGACGGCGTGTGGGCGTCCCCGGGTGTGGTGGGAGACGTGCCTCTCAGAGCACAGGATGCGTTGCAGGTGTACAGCGTCGTTTGGGAGGGCCGATGGGCACCCATTCGCATCAATGTGCCCACAAGGGGATTGAATGATACCAGAAATTATTGCCTTTCACAGCGGCCTTATGCGATGCGTTCGTTGGGTGAAAATTGAGGTTGTAAGGGTGGTGTTCCTTTCACTGTGCACGGCAAAATCCTTGCCGAGAAGGCTATCCCTGCTGCTGTCCAACTGCATGCGGATCGTTCGTTTTTTCAGCCACTGGAGGGTCCGCTGTTTGTGCCCCCATTTGCCACGGGCAGCGTTTGCAGTCGGTTGATTGTGCCTGCTGGGCATCGTTCCACTGGTGTTGCCAATTCTGAAATGGTGCTGTGCATGGCTGCGGCGCTGGGTGGTGTGTGGTCACTGCGGTGCGCCACGCTGGAGGATGGCCGTCCCGTCGCTGGCGCCATGCACTTTTCCCCGCAGTTTTATTTCACGGCCGCTCGCTACCCGCATCGCCGCGCACCTGATGACCCATTTTCTCGGGTTCACCTACCCGCACATGGCCAGCCGCAGCATGTTGGGGAATGTTGTCTGTGTGCGTGGCGGGGCGCTCTTGGTGGTGGTAGACTCGGCGAATGCCACGATGGCAGCGAGGGAGCACCACGACTGCGACGACATTGTTGGCATGGAGCTGCAGGAAGACGATGGGGACGGGAGGACGCTGGAGTCGTACTGGTCGCAGCGCCACGCGAAGGATGAGTGGATGGCACCGACTGGGGTGCCGGCGACTGCACGGAGCTGACGCTGGCCGCATCGGCGGCCCTGGGTTGCATGAGGGTGAAGTGGGAGATGGCGGAGCCGATGCGCTGGAGCAGGAATTCGGGCTGTGAGCTGCTGCAGAGGAGGTACCCCGCACTGAACATGGGTAAATATCCCTACAGGTTCTGCGAATCGGGCGTTCCCCTCAAATGCTGCGCGTCGGATCGGTATTCCAGTGGTTGGTGTGTAGTATCCATGAAATTTCAGCAAAACGCCCAATGGACAGTTGCCCCATCATTGATCCCGCACTGGATGCGAGGGATATTGACGCTGTTATTTGGAGGGAGAATATTTGTCTGCAAGGCCTGGGGATAAGCCCTCTTCGTGGTGTCCGGACACGCTTCCCGCGAACACGACAGATGCGAGGGACCCGGAGGAGACATATCTGAGTGCTGTCATGCATGCGGCATTGAGGTGCCTCGGCATGCAGGTGTATCCGGAAGCGACTGAAAAGGGCGGTGTCCGTTGGGTCCCATGCACGGACGGAGCGACGATTACGTGGGCCACTCCACCCTACGATGAGGGAAACGCCATTTGCCGTGGCTAAGCGGAGGTGTGCACGATATCTGTCACCGCTGCCGCCGGTGGACTAGTTTCCGTGGGACGGCGGGGAGAGTGGGAATGGTGCAGGGCGGTCCTACCGGCGTTTACTGAAGAACTTTTGCTAACGGCA
>NW_001849540.1:157439-211652 GCF_000209065.1 Trypanosoma cruzi
CGCACACAAAAGGCATTGAGCCACAAACAGATGCAAGGCAGAATGCAATAACTGAGGGTCAGGCTGAAACAACCTCACCATCTTCTTCTGCGGATGATGCTGCCGCCAATGACGCTGACGAAAGCAATGCAGAGATTGCAAACGATGGTTCAGCAGTTCATGCCGGGGTGCCGGAGGAAGAACCACATCAAGAACAAGTGGATGGCAGCGAGAAACAAACATCGTTTACATCCACTGCCAAAAAATATAATGCAGCGATTGAAGACAATGACGGCAGCCCCGCGGCCTCCCACACCACCTCCCCTCTTTTGCTTCTTCTTCTTGTTGTTGTGTGTGCGGCTGCGGCTGCGGTGGTGGCCGCGTGAGAGTGAGGGAAAGAGAGCCATGCACCGCCCGCACACACACTCGTCCTTCACTCACTCTCTGTGTGTGTGTCCCCTTGCATGGACTCTCGTCCTCACCTCACCCCACGAAGCACACACATAATGTGCCCATTGTATGTATTGCATGCACACCCATGCAGGCCCGTTGGTGCTCTCTTTTGCACGACACGCACCGCTGCCGTCCTGCCTGGCTGCATGGGCGGAGCACAGTAACTGTTTTTTGTTTCCATTGCATTGAGTGGGCGACCTCTCCGTATCTCTCTCTCTCTCTCACTCTCTGCAGCATCGTAATCGACGCCACCAGCACGCAGCGAGGCAGCGGAAGCCGCCACCGCCACGAGTGAGAGCGGAAGGGAACACGCCTGCTGTTGCGTTCCAAGGAGGCACACCATGTGGCACAGTGGCGTGCCCACAACCTCCTCGCGGAGTCTGCACACGACACCGGGCACTGGATGTGGGGTGTTTGCGTCATGAAGGACACTGCGGTGGAGTCCCTCCTCCCTCCAGGTGGACGGACGCCCGAGTTTCCTTTTGTTCTTACTCAGGCGGATGGCTGCGCGATGACATCACAACGAGGCAGTTGTTTTCACCATGGCGGGGCAATATCTGAAGGGTTACGCATTGGGAATATGAATGGCGAGTGCAGTAAGAAAGGGAGTGTCATGGCTCTTTTTTGCCGCGCGAATTGCGGGGATTTTCCATAAAGCATGCAATTGCACTCCTTTCTGTTGTGTTGGAACTTACCATGATGCGCCGCTGTTGTGGCGTGTGTGATTTTGGGTGTCTGCGTGTGGCCGTGGCTGCACCGAATTCTCTTCCCACTTTTGTGTGTGTTTTTGTGTGTCCGTGACGATATGCCCACTTCCTCTTGCAGAGTGTGTGCGGTGTCGGCGGCGCCACAGGGGTGCGGACCGTAGCGAGCGGGATGCGTGGGCGAACCCTCCGTGCACACCACGTTGTTATTATTGTTTGCTCTCACCAACACACTGTGCTGGGTGGATGGCACCCGCGCGCCGTCGTTGCGGCGGCCCTCGTGCATGTGGTGTGCGTCGCACACTGTGTGGATGACTCTCTTGCTGTGGCTGCCCGTCATGTCTGTGCCTAGTTACCCCATCTCTCTCTTATTCCCCTGTTTGGTGGTTATTGTTCAGCTTTAACTCAATCCAACTAAAAGAACGGAAGGAAGCAATGCCTGGAAATCAAGCGTCTGCTGTGCCGCAGGGAGATATTTGGAGGAGAGCGAGGCCGGAGTCTGAGGGTGACACAGATCAACCCGCTGCGACTCGCGAAAGAGTGGAGGAGGTGCGGCGATTAATGTGGGCTCTTGACGGTCGGGTGGCAGGTTACACGCGGCGGGAAGACTACAAGTCTGTGTACAATGCGAGGTGGCATCATGTCATGGAAGTTCCTGGCGGCGAGGGGACGGGAATGGAGGTGCATGAGGGGAAACCACCGCAGCCATGGACGTACAAGGCAGTTGGCCGAACCCTTGAAAAGGATGACGGTGTGGAGCAATCCAGTGCACCACGCCTCAGGCTGATGGTGCTTACCTTTGGCGAGAAATGGCAGTTCTTTGGCAGGAAAGCAAGTACCGACTGCTATGTGAACTGTGAGGTGGATCGAGTGTGGCAGATCGTCAAGGGCGATCTCACCGAGTTGTTCAGCAGTCGTCCTGAGGACCACTTTACGCCTCATCCGCGTTTGTTGATTGGGACACCCGGTATCGGGAAGTCGATGGCTGCCGGTTCGTACCTCCTCTACCAACTGCTGCACTACGATGCGGAGCTACTCCCTGTGGTTGTGTTCTTTATTTATGGACGTGAGGCATACGTGTTTGACAAGACCACCGAGACGGCGACAAGCTACACGGATAAGTCCATAATGATAAAAGCTGTGAAGGAACTGTCTCGGCGCGGGATGAAGGGGTATATTATCTACGACGTGGTATACAGGTTAGATATTCCGTCTCCTTTTTTGCCTCCCGGAGGCTGGGGCATGCTTGTGGTGGCAACGCCAGAGACAACAAGTTACATACACTGGGCGAGTGAAAAGAGAGCCGTACGAATCATAATGAATTGCCCTGATGAGAGTGACGTGAAGGCAATGTGCATTTGGATGAAGCGCAATCAACCTCCGCAGCAGCAAGCGGAATACTGGCGAGAGGTGAAGGGTCGCATGGACAAAATGGGACCGATTCTTCGCCACATCTTTGATGAGGGAACGTTATAAAAATTGGATTGCAAAGTGCCACAGCCTTGTGGATTGGACGGACTCTTGGGAAATTCGGAGTTACTTTGCTTTTGGAAATTCCAAACTGTGGGAGGGTAATAGTGTGCTTGAATATCTTGCGAGGATTGTCCGAGTACGAGGAGAGCGCAATGGCGAGTCGCCCTTCAATGCACCGATAACTGACCACCTCGCAAGTAAAATATTGTGCAAGTTGAAAACGTTAATGACGCAGGCTGAGTTTAACTTATTTGTATTGAGGATCAGGGATTATCTCATGCACGCAAATTTTGGGAAGTGTGTCATGTTTGCATTTTTGAATGTGGCCTTCATGGCTGCAATAAGACGTAAACTGAAGGAGCTGAGGCCACCAGCACGACGTCAGTCACACCGCTGTGCGCCGGAAGTGTACTCACAGGAGGGCCCCACCAGCCACTATTTTTTGCCGTCGGTGGAACACATTGACAAGAAGACTTGTATAAACCACCGGCTGCTGTACATACCGGGGGTCGAGAAATTTCCGCTTGTGGACGGCTTTTTCTTTGCGGACACAAATCCCATGACGCTGGTTGGGCTGCGGATGGCTACGGCGGGTGGGCACCACACCACCGCCAGCACTGTGCGGCAGTTCACTGAGTGCCTGGCGGCATATTTTAATTGCTGGAAGAAATTATCCCGAGACATGTCGTGGGAGATTATTTATGTGCAGCACGCGGACAGCACGCCGTTGAATGACTGGCAGAGATGTGATGTTGTTAATTCCGATAATGTGAGCAAGAAGGAAAACCAAAAATTTGCGGCGTTTTGGAAGGAAAAGGTGCGCCAGTACCAAGTGTCAATACCATCCGGAGACTTTTGAAGAGACGAAGCTCACCGAAGTGAGGAATAACCACCGAAATAGGAAAACAAATTAGGGAGGGAAAGGGGCAGTTTTGACTTTTGGTGAAAAAATATTGTGGGATTTATGTATTTTTGGATACTTGTGTGTGTGCGTGCGGTGCGGGTGCGCCAGCACCAGACGGCAGTAAGGCACACAAATGCCAAAAATGCCCAACGCTATCGAACATAACAGTGACAGAAGAAAATTAGGGAGGGAGTGGGGTTGTTTGGTTTCTGGTGAAAAACATTGGGTGGTTTTCATATGGTATGTTGATTGTGTGTGCATACGAGGCATAATTGGAGAATTGCCCCGGTATGAGGGAATCATTGTGTTTGGCGCTGTCGCAGTACCACTGCATTGCTTGTTTTCTTCTATTGTGTTCTAAGGCCCATCACGAACAGAAGCATCTTAGCGGGATGGACGAAGGATAAGATCTATTGGAGAAATGGCGCGCTGCGTCGTGACCGCATGGAGCGAGGCGCCGCGGCGCCTGGATTGTGCGACGTCACCGTCCGGCTGGCATCCCGCGTTTTCCCCACGCGACCTGACGCGCGACCGCCCCAGCGCAGCGTCAGGACCCCGCACCCCGCATCGCCAGGGGAAAAAAAGAGCAAACAACTTCCCCACATGGAGTCTTTATTGGCGTGGCGCTGCTGAGCGGGGATGTGGGACAGAACCCCGCCCTTGTCCGCGGGGTTGCGGGGGAACGCCGCCGGCCTCACTCTGGCGACGCCTTGCCGATGGTATCTTTGAATGTCGGGTTTCGTCGCCCGGCGCGCGGCTTCGGGTGCTGCGAAGTTGGCGGGCGGACCCTGCCCTTCCTGTAATCAAAAAAAAAAAAGATAAAACGGGGAGAGAGTGGGAAGCGCAGGCGGGACGCGCCCCGAAAAAAAAAAAAAAAAAACAGCCACGGAGACCCGAGGCGGAGTGGCAGAAGCGAATCCACAATCACACACGCGCGCCCCGGCGTCTTCCTAGCGCGTTCTCGCCTGCCCGCCTCGTCCGCTGTCCTTCGGCCGCCGCGAAATACGAGGCAAACACGGCGCGAGCCTCGTGGTGCTCCTCGGCGCGTGGGAGAAGCAGCGCCACAACCGCGCCGCGCCCGGCCGGCTCCCCGCTCGTCCGCGAGACGCCGGCCCCCATCGTCGCCAGAAACGCGTCCCCGTATGGAGGCCTGCGGCCCGCTGCCGCCGTCTTTTCCGCGGACCTCCGCACGGCGTTCCAGCACAGGAGCCCCGGGGGGAGACTTTCCGTTGTTCCCCGCCCTTCTCCCCCACGCCCTCCGTCCACCACGCCCGCGCGCCCCCGCCCCGAGGCCGGCAGGCATGCACCGCCCATTCGCTATAACACTTTTCTCCCAAGGAAGCCCGAGGACGCAGAAAAGAAAGAGGGGGGAAAAAGTGAAAGAAAAACAAAGATGCGCAGACAATGCGGAGGAACAAAAATAAAAAGCAGGCGCGCGTGCGGAATGCTCCTGCCTCCGCTCTCCTGTTCGGCGCCGCCGTTGGCGTATGAGCGGGAGCTGCCGAAAGCAAGAAAAGTAACAAAAAGGGCCGCCCACAGCAGCAATCGCGACAAAAAAGCTTTGCACGGTGCGGCGCGGCACCGACGGGCTGGGTTTACTGCTCCTTTCCGTCCTTGCTCCGCTTGAGGCGGGCCTCCGCGCAGACGGCGCAAAACGGGTCTGGGTGATATAAATTCCCAAGAAAACTATTTCCCCACTCCGCCGCCCGTTTGGCACGACGCCACCGAAGCAGCCGCCGAACGGACGCCTCGTCTTCTTCCAGCCGCTGCAGTTTATCACCAAACCCGCGAAACGCTTCTTTCGCATTCGCCGTCGCTCTCGCATCGTCACCCAATTGCCCGGGAAGGAGCCGTTCCAGTTCCACAATGCTGCCCCGGCCTGACGGAAGAAAATCCTCAACGTTCGGAGCGCCCCAATACAATGGAATCGCCCCGCTCAAGAGAGCGTGGTAAACCTTTTCCGTCACATAATCCGTCTCGTTTGAGTTCTCAATTGCCATGGCGTACTTGTAGTTTTGAAAGACGCACAACTTCTGCGGGTAGCGTCCGGTCCGGCGAGCGCATTCCGATGGAATCGCACGATTTCTGGCGCAAGCACCAAAACTATGAACCGGGTAATGCTCCGACAGGCGGCGAATAAACTCTTCACGGCGCGCCTTGCAGCGAGACACGAACACTGCCACCGCAGAGTAGCGTCGCTGCCATTTACCCCAGTCAAACGCATCTTTATTAGCGAGGGGTTGATTGTTGCCATGAAGAATTTTCAAGAACTGTTTTTGTTGACGATGGGCCCATGTGAAGTAGTAGGGCCGATGGTGATGAAAAGAAATCACAACATCATACAGACGCTGGTAGGCCTCCGTGCTCCGTTTCTTGTCTGTGTGGTTGCTCTCCCCTGTGTAGAAAAGGGTGAGGTATGGCCGTCGTTGACCGGAGGGACGCGATGGAACAGGCCCGTTGTGATTGATTGCGATGTCTGCACGCCGGAACTCCGCCACGCGGTGTCGCGAATGCACGTAACAGTTAAAATCTTTGCCATTTTCCTGCCCATCGTTTCCACATGACTGGACACAGCCCTGTGGCAGCAAGGTTGCATTCGACATGTACTCGCAAAGATAAGTGCCTGGCCGCGTGGGTACGACAAGAACATCGTTGACTCCATTGAACGTTCTTACATGTCGCGGATGGCCATCTGATGATTGAGGCGACAAAACCCCCCCAACATTCGCCGCAAAGGAGTCTACATCGCCCCCAGCCGCGTTCCACAGGGAGAAGATGGCAATGGTACAAAAAAAAAAAATGATACCACGACGATGACGTCTCCTCGTATGCATGTGACCCACTTCTATTTCTCTGCGCTACTCACAAACCAAAGAAGAAAACAAACAAACAAAAAGAAAAAAAACGGCAGTTATACAAACATCAACAGCGGAAAAAAAAAAAAAAAGGAAAAGCAGATAGAGATAAAAATGTGTGCATACACATACACGCAATTTGCTTACATGATTGAATTCATCGACAACCCGTCGATAAGGGAAAGAAGAACCTTAGCGTATCCCCTCAATTCTGCACCCTTTCACCCCTCAATGCATGGAGGCATTTCATAATAATAATAATAATAATATATTTCTTCCTATAGACAATGACGATGCGTCTCACCCTCCTTCCAACTGCAACATCATGGGCCTTTTTTTTTTTTTTTTCAAGCAGCAGAAATACCCCCATGCCTTATTTGTTTGTTGTCTTTTTTCCCCCCTCCCCTAAGGCACACACACACACACACACACATACACCAAACATCAATATTCATTTTTAAAATAATTTATAAACATATCCCTCATATGTCACTTTTTTTTTTTCTTTCCTCCCAGACCTCGTGCTCACTCGTACGATGTGACAGGGGTTGCCCGGAGACCCTGAATAGCCATACGGAGCAGCGGGGATGCGCAGAGAAGTGCCCAGAAAACAAATGCCGCGCAGATAATCCAAAACGGGACAAGTGTGGGGTATTCATCGCGGTTAAACGGTACTTTGCAGTTCATGCCGAAAACTGAAATGACAAGATGAATCGGGAGGCAAATAGCGGCCAGCTGATTCAACAGAGACATCTTGAAATCGAGACCCGCCGATGCCTGCGCCATCCGCATCGAGACGCCAGTGACAAAATTCAAATTCGCCTGATTGAGCATGTCACGGGCGTCATCAAGCCGCTCTGACACCTGCCGCACCTTCTCCAACGTCTCTTTATAGTCCCGCACGGTGTCTGGCTCCTTTGCCACAAAAGACAAACGCATCGTTGGCGCAATAAGTTCCTGTAAAATTTTTTCCTTCAGGTACAACCCCGTACGAAAGTTTGATATACGACGGCGTAAGAGCGCCACGCGGCGAAGAAGATCCCTCTGGTCCTGCTCGCCAGGGGAGATGAGGAGCACCATTTCGTCAATGTTGCCCACCTCGGCGAGCAGAGACGTGGGATCGGGAAGGAAGGCCTCGCAGGTGAAGCACACCAACAGGGAGAGAATAGCGGCACTTGTGATGCCCCGCATTGATGGGGCCGGGGGGATGGATCTTTGCATCAGCGGCGATGCGGTGTTGGGGGCTGCAGACGCGCCGTCGCGATGCCCCCCAGACCCCTCCACTTCGACGTGTCGCAGCAGCTCCGCGAGTCCGACAAACGGGGCTGCATGCATCGTCACCAAAAAACGGTCGTTGCATGCAAAGGTGCAGACGACTGTATTCTCCTTTTCCACCTCCGACGCGGCGGGGGCAGAAAGGGAGGGACCACGATTGGGAGGACATGCGAGGCTCCCAATGAGGTATTCTCCCTTCACCGGCTGCAATTCCACCGCATCATATGTGTCACATCGGATCATCCATTCTATCTGACTTTGCTGCAGGTCTGGGAAGAGCAGCCGGAGAACATTCCTGTTCTGTTCATCGGTGCATCCCTGCATGTCCACCCATACGCAAGGCCCATCTGGGGAAACCTCTCCATCCTGCATGCGTTTCCTCAGATCATCCACCACCATGTCTGGGTTGCAAAAGACATTGGTGGAGAATGGCACTGCCGTTGCCGTGTGAACCACAAGGCAGCGCCGCATCGGTTGCACAATGCCCACGGCAGCTGACCCCACCTCCTGCGCATCCATCGCAAGCCCGTGAACCTTTGCTCCCTTTTCCCCCTCACGCATGCTTCCTCAAAAAAAAAAAAAAAAGAAAAAAAAAACAAGAGAAGACAAAATTACTCCAACTCAATGCGCCCAACATCTCCAATCACTTCGGGTTCGATTCACCTCCAACCCACATACACGCCAGTAAACCCATTCTCTCATAAACCAATCCCTAAACCCGGGGTTTATTTTGCAGTCAAGAAGTGGCGGTATTCATTGCCATTTACAACCGCCACGCGCACGCACGCACGCACACGCACACGCACCACCGCGTGGAGGTCAGTCTTACCAGTGGATTGGGGAGTTGGGGTGGACCTTAAGAAGAACTGCGCCTGCCACCCTCCAACGTGGCATCATTGGAGACAAAAACTCAAGTTACGTGTAACAAAACAGGGCGGATGAACAAAAACACCCATTCATTGATTTAAGCCTCAACCGGGCGCGCATTCCCTCCACATGTTTTTCTTTTTTTTTTTTTTTTTTGCAACCAAAAAGAAAAAAAAAAATTGAATAAATAAATAAAAATAAAAAACTTTGCTTCATATAACAGAAAAAGACAAACAACAACAAAAAAAAAAGAAACATTGAAATATTCACTAAGAAGACATCCCCTCCATTTACTTTCCTTTTCTTTTTTTTTTTTTTTTTTTTTTTTTTTTCCGGGGGGGTATGTGTATGTATGCGTGTGGCGTTGGAACTTCTTCGCATCGCATGAATACACCTTTATGCAGGAGACATCAAACAAATACGCTCAGACAATATTCCCTTCCCCCCCCCCCCCCCCTGCCATCCACCATCCATCACCCACACCCAACATTACAGGGAAAAGCTTGCAAAGCACCAATAAAGCTTCCAATGAGCCACAGCTGTGGAGCACAACGAATTCCCTTCACCCCGTTTCATTCCATTTTCCTCTCCTCTCATCCTCCTTATATATATGTATATGTATACATCACTCGAAATCCGCTTCTCGCGAGCAGAAAATTAGCCGCACGGGCTGAAACATGCAAATGATCGTCCACGCAAGCATAATGCTCATGATAACCCAAAAACAATTCAGGTTGTTGTAATCGTCTGCTGACCACGGCACCTTGCAGTTCATTCCATAAAATGAGGCCAACAGATTCAAGGGAAGACAGATAGTGGAGATCTGACTGATAACCATCATTCGGTAGTCAAACCCGGCAGAGGCCTGAGACATGCGCATGAACACTGCATTCACAAAGTTAAAATTCACGTGGTTCAATGTGTCACGGGCAACTTCCATACGTTCCAGTACCTGTGAGAGCTCCATAAATACCTCCCGATACGCCTTTACCAATTCAAAGTCACGTGAAACAAAAGTCGTGCGCATCGTGGGTCCCATCAATTCCTGCAGTAGCTTCTCCTTCAAGTACAGTCTCGCATTCTCCGTTGACATACGACGGCGCAGCACGGAGACACGGCGCAGGAGGTCTGTCTGATCACGCTTACCAGGCGCAACAAGAAGCACCATCTCGTCAATACAGTCCACCTCGCTGATCAACCCCGTAAGGTTTGGTAAGTACGTCTCACAAGTAAAGCACACCAGCGCGCACAGTACCGCAGACCCCTTCATGGTGAAAATGTCAGTCCCTTCCGAGTCACAAAATTCGGACGTTGTTTCCTGAATGAGAAGGCCACCCCCCACCTTCACGTGGTGCAGCAACTCCTTAAGGCCAAGGAACGGGGCTGCATGCATCGTCACCAAAAAACGGTCGTTGCACACAAAGGAGCATATGACTGTATTCTCCTCATCCTCCATTTCCAGCGCGCACCGTTGCCGCCTACACGCGCATGCGAGGCTCCCAATGAGGTATTCTCCCTTCACCGGCTGCAATTCCACCGCATCATACTTTTCCGGGCTGAGGACTCCTTCTATCTGACTCTGCTGCAGGTCTGGGAAGAGCAGCCGGAGAACATTCCTGTTCTGCTCATCGGTGCATCCCTGCATGTCCACCCACATGCAATCTTGCTCTTGAGTCGATAACATTTTTCGAAGAGAAAGCAGCACCTCATCGGGCAAACGAAAGTTTTGAATGATGGTAGCTTCCCCTTTAAACTGACGGGCAATAGTGCAGCGTTGCATGCCCTGTACCACACCCTTGACTGGGGTAAAGTCCACGTTGCTCAGTTGCATTTATTCGCTGAAGTTATTCTTGCCGTGGTTGCCGTTTGTCCACAAAAATCAAAAAAAAAGAAAAAAAAAAGTGGGGGGGGCCGTCTTTACAGTATTCACCTAAATTTGTACGCCTCCAGCGTTGTTCCGTATATTTTTCCCCTAAAACTCCTTTTTTCAAGGCCTGCTGCTCCATCCACACATACACACACACACACACATACAACAACAACAAAAAAAAAAGAGAGAGAAATCATGGGAACACCCACACAGCTCAACGCGGGCTTTGAGCAACACTACCAACGGTCAATGTAGCCTGAGCACAAAATAACGGCACCGCATATACACAAACATCAGGTCTCATATTATCCGCGTTGACCAATAACAATTGGCCAACGCCTTCAGACCTCTCCCCAACCAACGGCCCGGGAATCCCGCAGCGGAGTTACGGGATGACAAAATAATAATAATAATAATAATAATAATAATAATAAACACCGCGTTCTTGAGACTCCATCACAGCCCCGTCGCACACCAGCAAGTCAGCTCCAAGAGAAAATGTCATGTGATAATATTCCATTTGGAAAATGGCAATAGGACAAGTCCTCATCATCGTCTACAGCCTTTTTTCCACAAGCCCTTTAAAAAATAAAAAATAAAGAGCAGTAATATATATATATATATATATATATGGCCTTATTGATATCAACCACATAGCTGCCTCGTGTATTACAGTCATCGAGGGTATAATTTCACCCCCTCCTCCTCCTCCACGTACGCCAGTCAATCATTCTCTTCCAATTTACTCCATTTTTGTCGGTCCGTAATTTGTCCTTGGAAAAAAAAAAAAAAAGTGGGTAAAATGGTAAGTAATAGAGTCAGGAAGGAGCCACCAAAGAAGAGTCTCTTCGCCCCAGCCAACGTTGCGGATATGAGGAATCCAAAGATACACGCCTCATACAGGCAAATAGCAATTAAATAAGAGAGAGAAAGAAAAAACAACAAAAAACAAAAAGAATTAAAACGGTTTTTCTGTTTGTTTTCTCCCCCATACCACTAACTGGATCCGTAGGTGTCACTCCACTCACTCAAGGCCTTTAGCTGTTTGGGGCAACAGCTGGGGTGACGCGCCTTGATGCAGGTTTCAACATCTTGCAATGTTAACGGTCGCAGCAAGTCGTGATGATACGCTTGCGCTGTCAATTCTTCTCCGTTGCGCATCTTCTCCGCAAGGAGGTCACGCACAGGAATCATCGCCGCCTCTTCACAAAGCTGCCGCAGATCATGTCCACTGTACCCATCGGTCATGGCGACGATGCGCTGCCATATCGCCGGGGTGAAGCTGTTAGGTGTCTCTTCCGTATCCAGCAGCGATTGGAGGATCTGCGCACGCGCGGGTGCATCCGGCAACGGCACAAACACGCGCTTTGGAAAGCGCCGAATAATCGCCTCGTCCAAGTCAAATGGACGGTTCGTCGCACCCATGACGAGAACACGTGCCTCACTGTTGTCGTTCCCCGCACCATCCATCTGCACAAGAAATTCCGTCTTGATGCGACGGGAGCCCTCTCCTTCGTGGGCGCTCCCTCGTGCCTGCAACAGTGCGTCAATTTCATCCACAAAAATTGTACTGGGGGCAAGGGCCCGCGCGACGGCAAAAAGTGCCCGCACCATCTTTTCACTCTCACCAACCCACTTGCTGGTGATGGCCGCGGCGGAGATGCTGAAGAAAGTCGTATCGCATTCCCTCGACACAGCACGGGCGAGGAGCGTCTTTCCGTTTCCGGGAGGACCAAAGAGAAGTAACCCCGAACAGGGCCGTCGCAGCCCCGTAAAGAGTTGTGGGCACTTCGCGGGAAGAATGATGGCCTCGTACAAGATGCGTTTGCAAACCTCAAGGCCAGATATGCCACTAAAACTTACAGGGCACGCACGGTCTACAACCTGCTGCAGTACCGCTAGACATGTTTCTTCGGGAATGCCCTTGCAGTACGAACTCTGACGGACGCGTTGCAGAAGTGAGTTACCATGAGTTACACGAGTCGAGTTGTTATTCGCCGCCTTCGTCGTCACTGCAGCGGCGGCTGCAGCGGGAGGATGGGATGGCATCGACGTCGATAACGGCCGTGCAAGCCGAGAAGCTGCTGGAGTTGATTTGCACCCCGTCTGTGTTGTCGTTGTCGCCGCCCCCGTGGTGGAGCGCATCCCGGCCGACTCATGTGGACGGGGAGGAAGTGGCGGTGGGGGACCAAACGATCCATCGCTCGCAAGCACGCCACTTCCTGCGGTCCTCCTGCACGGTGCATCGTCGTGGTTCACTTTGGACTGCCGCGAAGTGGGAAGTTCTACAGATCTGGACTTTCCAGGTTTGCTATTCAACGCGCTGTGATAAAAACGGGACTTTGGACCATCGCGTCGTATTTTTTTTGTTCTCACCTCTTGTTTTTTTTCTTTTGTTTCTTGTTGCTGTTTACGTGCCCCCTCTTCCACCGTCGCCTTCTCGCCACTCCTCTTCTTCGTGGTCGATTCATGTGCATTCATGTCGCTATTGCTTTTGGAGCCACGCAGCGCCATTTCGGGGCGTCGCGTGCCGCGTTTTGACAGGTCAAATGTCAATTCCACGCTGTTTTTCTTCTGCCTCGTGATTTTCGGTGCAACTGCGGCTTCGCCTCTCGCTGTTGATGAGGGATAAGCCTGGTTGGATGGCGTGCACTCCGAAGGAGAAGGCGCTGCTGCTGCGGTAGCGGCCCTGTTTTGTGGAGCCACATGTACTTTGCTACTGCAATGACTGTCGTTCGTCTTCTTCTTATTCGTAGTGGCGTTGCCAACCCATTGAGCATCGCCGGCACCGCAGCTACCGGGAGCGTCCGCGAAGTAAGTATCCCACTCCGGCTTGGGACGCCTCTGAAATGCGGCCCGCATGGGATTCACCACGCCGTTGTTTTTCGGCCCATAGGACGCCACATCGCCCGCTGCCTTCTGTGGCGCGCTTTCGTCATCACGCGGCACACCGCGACGTTGGGCGTCGTGTTGCAGCGGTGTTTTAAAGACAACGGCCCCAGCCAGTGGGACGGCGGCAGGAACCATCGGCGGCCGCAATAATGCAGGTGGCATTGCTGGTTGTGCTGGTGGTGGTGGTGGCGTGGCCGTCAAGGGTGGGGCTGCTCGTCTACTGGAGACAAGCCCGCTGTTGTCCGCCTCATCCACCGCGTTGCCGTGGGGGTCAAGCGTCACGCGGGAGCGCTTCAAAAATCCCTCGGGAATATCGTAGAAGCGTTGGTCACGTTCTGCCCCGGCTGAGCTGAGCAGATTCATCCCTTCAAGTTCCTCCACGCTCACGTCACGCTCGGGCACCTTTCCACGTGTGCTCCACTGTTCCAGCATGTCCAGCAGCAGAAGACGACCGCCCCGTGAGTGTAAATCTCTTATGCCATTGCTACTGCTAGTGTGGCCGGCCAAATTCCCACCGCCTCCGCCTCCATTATGCTGCAGCTGCTTTTGGTGGTGGTGGTGGTGTTGGCAATACTCCTCGACCCTGCGCCTCCCCGCACCCTTGACAACGACGAGGTAGTCGGCCACCTGCTCCTTCGTTGTGAGAACACCACCAATGGAGGCGATCAGTTCACGTGCACGTTTCACGTCATTTCCACGTCCGGTGATAGCAAAAAGAGTAGCAGCCGATGTCATCCTCCTCCTCCCTTCTTTATCCCTGTGTGATTACAGCGTGGGTGTATGTATTCTAAATATATCTGTGTGATTGTGTAAATGGTAATGTGGGCGGACAGACAGACAGAGGCGTGGTTGTATCCGCGATCCGTCCGTCAATCCCTTCTTGAAATGTTGTCGTGCGTGCAGCTTACGCGGAGCGGTGGATTCAATCTCAGCCGGGCTCCTGTCCCTCCCACCCCCCAACCCCCCGCCAGCAGCAACACTCACCCACCCACCGGCGCTGATGCAGAAAAAAACAAAAGGAAATGGAGAAAACAGAAGAAACACAAAAAAAAAGTAAATAATAATAATAAATAAATAAGAGCCACCAACACTCCACATCGCATGCACACATGATAAAAGAGAAGCCCCACACATACAGACACATACAGACACACACACACACACACACACACCAAAGTTCCACCGGCTCATTCAGCCTCACACACACACACACACACACACACTCTCTCTCTCTCTCTATTTTCGTTAAAGCTTGCAACAGAGCGTTATCTTTTTCTCCGTCTCTTCCAGTATTTTATCCTCTTTTTTGTTTGTTTGTTTGTTTGTTTGTTTTTTTTTTTTCTTTTTTTTTTTTTTTTCATTCTTCTTTATCTCTTTCCCCCTTCCTTCGTAGACGAAGGGTCCCCCTGTGATCATCATCATCTTCTTTTTTCTTCTCCTTTCTTGTTGTTGTTGTTGTCTGTCTTGTCTGTCTGGTTTGTTTTATATTTTTCTTTTCTCTCCCAGACTACAGTCTGCCTGTGCGTTTGCATTGCGTGACCGAAGAAACGGAGCGAAAGAGAAACAACAACAAACAAAAAAAACAAAAAGAAAAAAAAAGAAGAAAGAAAGAAGGAAAAAAAAAAAGAAATTTTACATTGACCTCACGCACACTCACACACTAATAATAATACGTATATATACGTATATATACCGAAAGACACACACACGCACACAAACATATACATACACACAGACATGTCTCCCTACAATTTTCTCATCATCATTTTCTCTCTCTCTCTCTCTCTATATATATATATATATATCTCCTTTTCGTTAGCCAAAGGCCCGTTCAAGAGCCTCTTTTTGTGCCTTTGTGAGCAGAGATGGCACCTCCACCTCAAAGATGACATGAAGATCGCCACGCTCAGATGGCACATGGTGCTTGGGCATGCCTTCACCGGCAATTTTGCGTCGTTCCCCGTGTTGTGTGACACCCGACTGCTCCAACTCTACCACGTGGCCATCAAGGTGCGTTAATGACTTGCTGAAACCCAGTAATGCCTCCTTCAACGTGAGCACAACAGTCACCGTAAGGTCGTTGTCGCTACGTGTAAAGCGGGGGTGGGAGGCGGTGACAACAGTGAAGAGAACATCGCCGGGAACTTGATTTGGCTGTTGATCCGCCTCCAGCTCATATGTGAGGACGTGGCCATCTGGTATACCCTGCTCAATGTCGATGCTAATGGAGGAAGTGCTTCGCACTGTCTTCTTGCCCTTACACATCAAGCACTTTTCTGTTATGAATACACCCTGACCATTGCAGTGGGCGCATGGCTGCTCCATCTGCTGGATAAATCCCGGGGCGAGTTGCACACGACGCAGAACTCGACCCTCCCCATTGCAGTGCGGACATCGCACAAGATGATCTTTGCTACGCGCCCCTGTTCCGCGACAGTTGCGGCATATTTTTGTCTTGGAGAGCTTCACGGTGTGTGCTGCCCCGCTGTAGACATCCTCGAGCGGCACCAGTAAAACCAAATCCTCATTCTTACCGCGGTCCACCTGCTGTTGCTGATGGCCCCCGCCAAAGAAGGAGAAAAATGAATGCATGTGTTGTTGTTGCTGCTGCTGTTCCTGGGGCTGTTCAATCTTCTTGACGCCGTCAAGGCCGAGAATGTCGTAAACCTTCCGCTTTTTGCGGTCCCCAAGTACCTCGTAAGCGCGTTGAATCCGCTGGTAAACCTCACGCTGTGATTCCCCTGCAAGGTCCGGGTGGTGCTTCTTGGACAACTTGCGCCAGGCCGATTTGATGTCCCGTTCACTCGCATCATCGCGCTCCTTGCCGAGGCCCAAAACTTCGTAAAAGTCCTCTTCCTCCACTTTGGGTGCCGACTTCGCCGCCGCCGCCACCACCACCACCTCCTCCCCCGCATCCAACGGCAGAAGTAGCAACAGCAGCAACACGCCACGTAGAAGAAAAAAAAACAGCCATGTATGAGAGCCTCCGTGACACGACATCCGCAAGCAAACTATAAATTTAAATAAAAACCGTCAATAATAAACAACAACGACAACGAGAAAAAATAATAATAATAAAATAAAATTTAAAAAAAGAAAAGAAAAGAAAAGAAGAATATCGCCTCCCTCCAGAATTATAATGCTCACCACAAGC
Source organism: Trypanosoma cruzi (assembly GCF_000209065.1). Lineage (NCBI taxonomy): Eukaryota > Euglenozoa > Kinetoplastea > Trypanosomatida > Trypanosomatidae > Trypanosoma > Trypanosoma cruzi. The sequence goes on from NW_001849540.1 coordinate 173,866, forward strand.
TGCCACCAGTCCCTACTATCCTTCGTTACTACCACCAACACCACCATACGTGCGGTAGACGCCAAAAAAAGAAAAAAAAAGAAAAAAAAAAAAAAAGGTAGAATTATCTGCAAAAGAAAATCAAATTCTCACCATTTGCATTAAGCAGAAACACCAACAGATACATAATTGTATACAATGAAGTTAATGATAATAAACAGATCATCAAATGATTATTATTATTATTATTATTATTATTATTATTATTATTATTATTTTCTATTCATGATGAACCCTTTGCGGGGATAAATACGTAAATACATATATAATAATAATAATAATAATAATAATAATAATAATAATAATAATAAAGCACCAGTTGCCCATCCCTCCGTGCATTCACCCCTCCCCCGCAACGCGCCATGAATCATGTCATGCGTCGCACTTGAATCGCCATGCACAGAGAATAAAGATATGGCTATAAATAATCTAGACACTTATATATATATATATATATATATTTCTCGTATCATGTTCGATTTTTCACTGACACCTGCCAAAGGCCACGCTCCTCCAGTGAGGCCCACGCTGTTTCCAACTGTGGGGAAGTGAGAACAGTAAAAAACACGTGTCGAATCGCTCCATTTGCCAATGAAACGCAAGAAATATCATCACCTCTACAGGTATCCCCATTGGCATCCACGGACAGCCCTGTGCCCTGTTTCTTATCAATGGCTTCCTCCTCTGCATGTGGCTCCTGCCGCTGCTGTTTCTCCAGAAAAGAGGCGTCACATCCACCGGCAATGACAATAACGTACGAAATCCACGGTTCTCCTGTTGTTAACCTCACAATTTGTAGGGATGAAAATACACGCCGAGTGAGTGGAACAAATGACGGGACCTCAATCCGCTGCCAGTAGCCAAATGCTGCGTAATATACCCACAGCAGTTCATCCAACGCGCAATCAAACGTCAACTCCCCGCTTTTCTTCCCATTCATAGGAAGACATGTGGCGCCCCCCAGGATAATAAAGGCACCGTGAGGGTGTTCAGGCACAATGGCCGCGGCATGTCCGTAACGCGCGGAGGGCCAATTCCTACGACGCCCCGTGTCGTCATTACTAAGGTTGAGCCCTCCGCCGCCGACGCCGCCATCATCAGCAACAACAACAGCGTCCACAGCATTTGGTGGGGAGAGCAACCACCACGAGAGTCGGATCGTGTGGAACATGTAGAGCGCATTGGAGGGCCTGAGCACGGTGCCTTCGCCTTCCACCACCTCTTGTAGGCCGCCAAAAACAAACATCTGATCCTTCCACCCCACCGCCGTGTGACACATCACAGGAAGCGGTGAAGAAGACATCAGTGGTGTTTTCACAGCAGAGAAGAAGGGAATGGTGCGATCGGGAGAAATTGCACGGCTTGTCATCTGCGCCACCGGCTCCACAATACTCCAGTGACGTGTGGGAAGATCGAGGCATGTCAACGCATTGGAGAGAAGGCCTCGGCACGCATGTGCCTTTTTTTGTGTCATCCACGCTGCATCCTTCGCGTCCCCAAATTCATCGCCATCTTCACGCGTTTTTCCCGCCACACGACAGCCACCAAAGCACCAAACCTTTTCTTGAATGAGTACATTGGAGTGAAACACATGCTGACACGACACCTTTTCACCATTGACTCTCGCTTTACCCATGTCGCCTTCCTCGGTTTCCATCACCGCCCAGCTATGCTCTTTCGTGTCGTAACAAAAAACGGCGGAGGACGCGTCATGGACAAGTGACTCTGCCACACGATTAAAAATGCAACTTGTAAAGCGACACCTTCGATTTCTTCTTCCCCTCCCATCTCTTCTTTTAAAGAGCGGTGGTGGTGTTCGTCCTCCAACTTGGCTCACGCAGATGCCACCATGCACCATGATGTACCTGTTGTCATAGACCCATGTTGTGTGCCCAAGACGGTAACGCCATTGCCATGGAAGGGCCGTGGGATGAGACACGTTCCCTGACTTCGTTTTCACCGTTTTCCATTTAAAGCATCTCAGCCGTGGAATACTGAACGCAACGGCACCTGCGGTAGAAGAAGAAGAGGAAGAACGTACGCGTTGCAGCTCCTGAGCATCCCACTCGTATACCTTCCCTCCCATTCTATAAACTTTACCACCCACTGCAGAGACACGGTCACCAAAGGAACTGATCCTGTCCTTTCCATGGCCATCGGCGGCAAAAAAAAAGCGTGGAGCGATGCACCGTGTTTCCGCATCCTCACCATCATAATCATCATTACGGTTAGTGTCATTTCCCTCATGAATAAAAGGGGGAGATGATTCGAGTATAACAACGTGCAGACGAACGGTGACAACACCTGAAGAAACGCAAGAGAGCGCCACCGTGAAATCAGCGGCACTGTAGAGAGACGATGCCACTCCTGCTCTTGATGATTTCTGCAAAGACTGTGGATCCTCCCTCTCGGTGCTACCACACGACATGAAAGAATGTAGGCGTAAATCCAGTCGTTCCGCAGCCAACACACGAACAATATCGTCGCAGTCAATACTTGAACCCTCCTGTTGGTGCCCATCACTTCTACATTCCACCAGAATAACGTCCATTCCAAGCCATGTCTTCTGCCCCGTGTCCAGATCCATCTCTCGTCCCTCCAGAAGAATAGTGTGGAATGTCGAGAGTGCCACAAGTTCCTCTGGCGTTGTTCCCTCATTGCCATGAACACTCACATGATCATCCGTTTCACTCGGGCCACTGCGATCGATATTCATCTCCTTATTTTCCCTCGCCGCCTCCTCAGAGGAAAAATGTTCGTCATCATTCGGTAAAAAATCCGCAGCTTCCGTGATCATGCCGGAAGTAACGGCATCATCCTTCAAGTGCCGCCCACGAGAACCCGTTTCGTTGGTTGCAAATGCCGCCGCCTCTCCGCCACGCCGCAAAAATGTGCTGCTGCAGGACGCAAAGCCGGCATTGTCTGCGGGAGAAAACATCAGCCCCAATCGGCCTCCGTGCCTTGAACAAAAAATTCCCTTGAAGGACTGTGCAGTGACCTCCAGCACCTCCACGCAAACAGGCACCTGGCGGTCCTTCATACGCTCCTCCCTCGGTAGGTGCACAACGGGGCGGAATCGCACTCGTACAATTCCCGCGCACTGTACTGACAATTCACTGCCGTGAAGTGGCTGCCAATCGGTCACAACCTCCCTCGCAACATCACCGCCACTTCTAGTAGGGCGTTGAGCAGCGGCATCTCTAAGAAGGACATCCAGGCGCAGAGTGCCCAGTACGCAGCTGAGCTTTTCGCTAGACGACAGCTCCTGCCAAAGCATGAGATTCAGCGGCCGTCTGTGATCCATCCAATGCTGTGGTGAAATACACCACATGGGCTCCACGTGCAGGGCGCAAAGTGGCCGAATTTGTTGAGTGTTGACGGGAAGAGCATGCAAAGAAACGGGAGGAAAACGTGCGCGAAATCCCCCTTCGCCCCCGCCCACCATCACCACCCTCTCCCCATTCAAAGAAGCAGATTTCTTGTGGGAATGGCAACGTCGAAATCGCTTTAAGGCCAAATGAATCAACACAGGAAGGTCCCGAGGAATAAATCCCGTGGCGGGAAAACCATTGGAAGCCGTCAAAGTTGCATTGGGCATCGACGTCAACACAACCGGCAATTTTTTCACTTCAATCGATGTCACCAGCCATGACGGCATTTCAGGCTTCTGGTGTGCATCGTTCGTGTGGCGTTGTCGCCAACGTCTCATCTTCCCCACGGCGTCCAGAAATGGACGACACAACTGTGCCGCATGGGAGTCTTCCCGCTCTGTTGCAAAGAGCTTCATCTCTTCGTGTGCAATGACCCACGCCATGGCGATTGAATTTTCTTCTCTACCAGAGTCTTTAGGCGCCCTCGCAGTAACCCCGGAACCTTCCACAAGCACCAATCGAGTCTCCCCACAAGTGCTGGTGCAGTCATCATCGACAATAAGAACGCCCTCGTATGTGTAAACGGTATTCACGCCCGCATTCCATGCCGCGGATGCTGGGGGTGGGGTCGTGGACTCTGAGCCAAATTTGGAAGCACATCTTGTGCGGCAAATGACGCTCACACGAACAGCATACCGCGTCAATCCATCACGTAGTTCTTCAACAGAAAAATAACGCCTCAACGCCCCGCCACCAGTTGCGACAGCAGCAGCACTATTCTTATTAGCGGGCGTCCCCCACGTCGCCGTCACAGAGGCAGTGGACGGTTCCACTTCAACGTAGGAGGCGAACATCTCATCGGCCTTTACCTCATTATCGTCATCATTTCTCTCCCACACCCATCCTGCTGTTGCGGTTGTCGAATCCAGCTGCCACCGGCCGATGCATAGTCGGCAGCTCACTGCCAGCCGACCCGCCCCCAGCGCCACCAGATCGGAGCCGGAGGCGGTGAAACGCAAGGATGCCTGAAGAGGCCACCAGTGGAACGGTACATGCAGGCATCTCGTCGCGTCAACTCCCCTTGGCGGACAAGCGGACCGCGCCAACAGGACCTCATGCACACACTCACTCGTCCCTGCCTCACCCCTCTGCTCTCCGGTGCCTACACCCTTGAATCGCAACCACCGCTCAGAGGAAAACAAAACCGATCCTGTTGACCGGGGCTCTTGAGTTTCATTCTGGTCAACGAGAAGCGCCAGAAGCGGCGTGTCGCTGGACGACCACCGATGTGTGCCCACATGAATTGTGAGCCCCGCCGCCACATAATCGTGCAGCTCGACAGATTCAATTTGTGCCCCCAACGGCCAAATCACTGGCAGTTGAACGTGAGAAAAGGACCACGTGGATCGCAGCGGTGTTGCCACGGCCGCTGAATGGCCCTCATCATTTGATGGATTAGAAGTCGAGAAGGCGCAAAATAAATCCAGCGGCAAGCAAAGCTCCGCACCGTTCGGGAACCGCACGCGGAAAAAAAGAAACGGACGATAAAGCGTGGATTGTTGTCCCACCGAACGGATTCGAATACACACGAGCCAGCTGCCCAAACTCACCTCATGTGACCAGGCGTATTGCAGATGAGCATACGCCGTTCGCGCTGATTTCTCGCCCACGGCAGAAATTGGGACCCAAAGCGATGCGGCATCACCTGCTGGTTTCGACGCCCCTCCTCTAGCAGCTACGGTTGTCGTTGACAACCCCGAGCCTTCCTTTTCGCCTGACCATGACAAATGTGTGACACCTTCCCCAATCAAGACGCTCCCAAGCAATGCGTTGGCCCCGTCTGTTTGCTTCGGCTGCGCAAGCGCGTGGCATAAATGCAGTGAGAGACGCACATCGGCGACCTCCTCACAGTCCACAGGGATGCAGTCCAGCAGCAAAAAGAACTGCAGCGTCTCGCAGTGCTCTTCCTCATCGAGTTGCCACATGCCGTTTCGCTTCGACACCTTCACAATGGGCGGGGAAAAAAGCGACGACACCGCCGTTGCTGTTCCGCACTGCAGCCTCATGCATACACGCGCATCCTCCTCACTCGTGTCGTGGTTATGCTCCCCGTCCTTTACTTCCTCCTTTTCGGTTTCACCAACCCCTCTTGTCTCGTGTAACATCCGCTGAAGCCGTGAGGAGCACAGACGCCTCGAACGCACCACGCCGAGCAACTCCGTCACCACAAGACGAAGTGTGCGCCTGAAAAAGACGGTAAAAGGATCATACAACACACCCGAGTATAGGAGCGGACTGTATGACATGCAGAGCCGTCCCACAGGAACAGAGTCATCGTTAAAAGGTCCAAAAGGAGTACCACGTAACAAATCCACGTGAAATGATCGTCTGGAATCCTCACCCGACAGCTGTGTGGGAAAATTGACAACAAACCAGCCGTGTACATCCCGCATGCCCGTCAGCGCCATCCTTCTGCCTCCCGCCACATCGCGACGTAAAAAAGAAATCACTATCGTGGACATGTTCTGCGCGCACATCCAACCGACCCATTCCTCTCCATGGCCGTCCCCCAGTAAACTATTGGCTGCATCCAGACGTGTCCACTGGTATGTCTTTCCCTGAGGGGCGTACGTCGCATCACTCCGTAACTTTAATTCCCAACATACGTCAGAGGGTGATACACTCTGGCCGTAAACCTCCATGCTGTGTACGGTGATGCGCAGCAACGCCGATTGCGGAACATCAATCCCCGATGGTGATGACGATGATGAGTGGAAAAACTCCACACCTTTCAAATCATCTGCTAGTTGCGGCTGTGGCTGACCTTTGTCTTTATCCTTTGCTGGCGACTCCGTCACCCGTTCCTGTGGTTGACCGGTGGAGACGACCATCAAATCCCTATAAAGAGGTGCCTGCATCAGCGCTACTGTCAGCGCACCGCACGGCTGCATGTCACCCAATGCAAAGATGGCAACTGCCGTAATCCCACGCCCCACGACATCCCAATTATTCAAGCATCCGCTGCCCACAACAGTGGTGCCACCCTCTTCGCTGCAACGGTAGACCTCAAAGCGCAAATTCAACCCTTCATCCATGAACAACGGAAGCAGACAGTACTCCCTCCACACACAGCGCTTCGAAACGGGATCGAATGCCGCGCCCCCAGTGCGATCCCCGTATCTCAAACCAAACCCGTCCCACGGATGCGTTTCCTGTTGCTGCTGTAGGTGGTGGTGGCGTTGGTGATCGTCGTCAGGGCATTGAAACGAAGAAGTTGTTGGCCTTAAATAATTTGGCGACTCGCTCATGGAGACCATCAAAAAAAGCTCACTTCTCTCCTTCTTCTGCGCAGTTTCAAGTAGGAAACCATTGAAGTGCACAAAATCGCAAACCTGCAGCGACAGGTACACAGGCGGTGGCAACGAAAGGGATTCATCCCCGCCCCTCGTAGACGGCGGCGTTGGCACGTCGTTGGCAGGATGGTTTGCTGAAGACGGCGCCCTGCACACCGACAAGGGCGTCACACAGCCCCATGAGAACTGATTCATCCAACTCCATCGCACAAGCACTTCGCCCACAAGAATGCGCACAACACTCATATGATCATCGAATGTGTACAAGGGAACCCACTGACCGGAATTCATCTCGCCTGCAGAGACAACATCATCATAGCACAACCGCAAAAAGGCAAAGGCGGTGACAAACGGCGGCGACAACATCATCCCCACAGTCCGAGTAGGATCACTGTTACTGACTGACAGCTCGGGGAGCATCTGCATTCGAATCTCCACCACGTCGTCGGAGCCCATTTCCGCCTCATTTTTATTTTTACGTGGAAGATCAAATAGCATTTGACAGTCAAACTGCGGCGTCATGCCCTTTTGGGTTGTCGTACGCCACGTCGTCTCTCCCACACCCACGACAAAAGATGTCAACGTTTCTTGTGTCTCCTCTTTTTGCAATGAAGGCGGGAGGCACATTCGTTGCCGGTAGCGGGCCTTCACTACCGTAATGACCAAAACTCTCTCACCTCCCACCACCTTCTCCGGCGCTTCCATGACTTTTGCCTCAACGCCCACGTCTTCTTGAACAAAGTTGTGGGCAAAATGCAGCTCCACAAAACCAATCACACCGCCGCTCCCAGAAATCGCATGTGAGGCGCATGGGCGGCGGATGGCATACAACTGAGTGCCTTTTTGCCTCTCAAAACAGTATGGCAGGTCGAGTGTGACGGATCCTACCTGTTCTGTGGTTACAGCTACGCTCACTGCCTCGGAATTCGCTACTTCCCGTGAGAGAAGAAGTTCAATCATCGGTGGCGAGGGACGTTGACGAAGACTGACTACAAACGGTGATGCCGGCCAGCGAAGATACAATGTATCGCTGCCCTCCCCCTGTGACACGTTGGATGCGGCAGTGGCATTCAGGGTTACTGGAGGATGAATAATGTCCGCATGAGAGGCGCTTGCGGTGTCATGAGAATTCGACTTGTCTGAGCCCCCCGCCTTCTCTCGGACGCCAACAATCCAGCGTCGAGGCGGCGATGGCGTACGGCTTGACTGGAGAAGTGTTGTACGCGCATGCAACATGAAAACTCTCCCTAGACGCAGTTCCACAAGTGTAGAGTGATGTGGAGGCGGCCATGTCCATCGTTTCGCTGCATGACGAAAAAGGGCATCCCTTTCTTGCTGTGCAATTTGGGCAACGTGTATCTGCGCTGTCAATAAACCCACCTGCACAGAGCATGGTGGGTACATGACATGGGGCTCAATCATTATCACCACCCGGTGTAATCTGTGGTAGGCAACGATATCATCCCTATCCTCCTTCGACAGTAACAACTCCCCCACTCCAACAACAGAGACTGCCTTGGAGCCATCCTCCGCGGAAGGAATGGGCAGAGGTGCATTTGAAGAGGCACAAGGAAGGAAATTGAAGTCATGACGGCAACACACCGCCACCTCCACATGGTCTGTAAGCGGAAGACACACCGCCCCATGCACATTGATATAACAATCGCCTTCGGATGGCGGCTCCAAGGGAAGTTCGTGCGTAAAATAACCTGCCCTTAACCACAAGAAAAAGACTGGACGCCGCTGCAACGACGACGACGACGACGCAAAAGACGCCTTCCACGCAACGTGATGGAGCAGCCATGTCCACAGCAACTCTATACAGCTAAAATGCACCCAATACGTGCCATACGGTTGGGTTTGCGCGGAAAGAGACCAAGTTGGACAAAGACTTGTCCTGGTGCCATGAAGCACATCCATGTGCGGATCATCCCGGCTACTAAATGTCCACCGCAAGAAAACTGCCCCGTGATAACATGGAGATGCCCCCCTTCTCGGGGCAATAAGTGGCAGCCATGCTTCTCCTGTAGGAGTGGTCCAAAATCTTGAGTTGGTGACACGCGGGATATCAATGACCCCTATACCCGCCGTGTCTCCATCCAGCAGACCATCGCCGCCGTCTAGTTCATCAAAAAGCCGAATAAGAAGGTGTGTCGTGTCTGCAGCAATAGTTAGGCTGCCACAACAAACCCAGCGGGGATTATGAGAAACGAGTGCGGGTGTGGCAAATGCCACAGTAACCGTGGAACTATCCGCATACGATGCAGAATGGGGCGGTGGGAGCACATCCACCCTCGCGTACACGCCCCTCTTCTCTTTCCACCTCCCAGAACGCACCAGAACCCCACAGACATCCACCGCCTCCACAATACAAAGCCGCAAACAGTTCCACCTGAGTGAGGCTACAATAGAAGGAGAAGCAAAATACTTCGGCACAAAGAGTGGTGCGGCAAGCAGAAGAGGCTGTTGGAGTAACTCCTGATTTGCCAAAAAAGCAGCCGAATTCGCTCGCTCCTCAGAGAGAAGGATACATTCATAGCTGCAGTGAATCCACCCCACAGGAGGTGGATCCAACAATGGGCTCGGATCACAGCCGTCACATGTCTCGCATTCCAATTCCCTGCCACTTCGAAGTGGAAGCCAAAGGCGGCCGGTAGACATGGGCGATAACTCAAAAATGGAAAGAACAGCCCGCCCAAATACGACTTCTGGCGCGACCGGACTGTGCAGCGTTAGCAGCAGAACGGAATGACCCTCATCCAAGGTTGTTTGTACACGCGCATCAAATCTTACCACTGGTGCACGTCGGAGATCATCCCGATCCTTTTCTTTCCTCTCGCCGGATGCGTGAAGCAACAACTCACATCCTCCGCTAATAGTGAGCGCGACAAAAGGATATGCCACACCCATGTCTACATGAGGGCACAGCTGCTGAGAGACCGCAAAACACACATGAAGTGCAACGGAATAGACCGCGTCTATGCACCGGGGCACTGTGAGCTGCTCCTCGGGCAAATAACGGCCACGCACCTGTCCCGACATTTCCTCATGGAATTGAGCGGCAACGCGTTGTTGTGCCTTCATCCACCCCGTCATGTCAGAGGTACCTACCACTTCAGGCAACCGGTCCAAAATTGCCTGCACCGTCAACGCTTTACCTTTCCGAAAGGGAAAGAAAGACGACAGGGCAAAAGTTTTGCCTGTGGTCGTCGCATATAGCGGTACAGAATACATGCATGCGTCTGCAGATGAAACAAGAAGATCCGCAATCGGTATTTGTGTTGACACTGCCACCGGCACCCATCGCATTAGGCAATTTGGAAGTGGCACGTTATTCTCCAACGGCAAAAAAGCGTCTTTTTTGTTCTTGTTGACATCATCGCCAACCTCAACAGGCAGCAGAGCCTGCAGCTGCAATGACACAACGGCAACCGCTAGAATGTCATCATCGATTGCCACAATCACGTCAGACCAGCCATGGTGAGAGCAGACTGATTCGTAAAAAGAAGAGCCGCAGGCCAACACGTGTCCATCGGCCTTGCAACACGTCAGCCGCCACAATCTCTCGGCGGTGTCGCAAAAATCATTCCCAGTTTCACCGGTTGAGGCATATTCAATGCTTTTTTCATCGGTGGGCATTTGCAGATTCCAAGGCGCCATATCGACAAACAACACCCACCGTGCTGCGGTGCGCTCAGGCAGATCGGATGTAGACGACAGGACCATCATTTTAGTGCGCTGTGGCTCCGCGTGAGTATCGCTCTCCCGCACGGCCCCCGCAGCCGCACCCGCCTCGTCCCTCTCGCCGCTCCTCTTCCTCATGGCACATGGGGGCTCGGCGGAAGTATTTGCAGCACCCTCAACGTCAAAAGCCTCAGAGACATCAGAAACATTCACGAGATCTTCTTCACTGGGTGCTGCCGCATGAGAATCAACAAAAGTTTTCAAATCCTCCCCTTCCTCTCCTTCATTATCAGCATCTTCCTTCTCCTTTTCCTCCTCTTCATCTTCGTCATCATCGGAAGAGAAGATGTCTCGGAGAGATGTAGGATCACAGCTCTCGTGTGCTTCTAAACGCATCCACATAGGAGGATTGTCGTCCTCCTGCTCCAGCAAGTTCGCCCCAGTTTCCTCCAATGTGCACTGCAGACGTGGGGCAACAAAAAACAACACGGACACAAAAGCCCCCGAGCGGTCCATTGCCACAGGGTCCATCTCTAACTCTACAGTCTGCAGGCCATACTCCATGAAACGCAGTCTGCCCTCGGCAAGCAGCTGCCAATTCGACGTGGGGAACGCATCGGCATCCTCACCGTCCTCGTCTTCGTCGCTTCCAGAGGAATTTAAAAAAGAAAAAGTGTAGTGACTACACGACGAGGCATCACTTGCCGTGTCTCTCTGACACTGTCGCCTCGCTGTGCTCTTGAGGCACCACAGGCGGCACGGCAGTGTCACGTTGTCACCGTCCAATTCCGCACGGGTCCCACATATTTCCCGTACCGAAAACCAAATGTCCTGTAGATCTTCGTTCGTTGCACAATAAACCCTCAACTCCTTCGCCTCCCCTGTGTACGTCTCATGTGGCAGCGCGGTATGGCAGCTCAACTCTATGCCAGACGGCGCAATGAGCGACAGGAAGCACTGAACGGTGTCCTCATCCCCCTCGGCGTCGGCGCATCGCCTCAGAGCATCCACCGCACCCACCTCCTCCCCCTCCTTGCATGCTAAAAACGAAACTCGCCGGACCTCCACCTGCGCAATGACCATCCGTGACGCCCCACCCGAGTCGCCAACGAAAACACACACACACACACACACAATGTCGTCTGACCGTGTCTGCAATGTTTCTTCTGTGCCTTCACCCACACACCACAAAAATCTTTCCTTCTTCTTCGCCTTTGAAGTTTGATGATAGCAGCTCCCTCCCTCTCACACTCCCTTGCGTGTGAGTCTCTCGCTGGGTGCCTCCACGGCGTGAAGGTGACTGTGGCGTAAAGAAAAAAAAAAAAAAAAAGAGAGGAAAAGACGTACCGGCAAGTCATTTCCGGCCTCCCTCGTGGGGAAACAATGATACATATTCAAACTTTGCCATCACTTCCGCCGCGCGAGAGGAAACATGGGGGAAAAACTACGAATAAAATGCCAAAGACCACAAATAATAATAATAATAACACGCATAACAAAATTGGGTATAATTAAAACAAACAATACAGAATAAAAGAAAAAAAAGGCAACAGATCATTCATAATCAAGCAAATAAAGGGCTTTATATTCTGCAATAAATTCAGATGCACGTGAATTTAATTTAAAAAAAAAAAAGGCTTCTCCGTTGGATTTGGGGGTCTCACTCCCTCCAATCACTTCTTCGCCAACGGCCCCTTGAGTGCAATGTGCGGGGATTTGGTCGCGGGGTCGCGCTGCAGGCACTGCTCGCCAAGCTCTCTGCTTGAAACCGCCAAAGGGCATAGTGGCATCGAAGCAGTTCCAGCATTTCGCCCACACGGTGCACGCCTTCACGCAGGACGCGCAGTGCACGATCTCTTCAACTTCTAGCGTGCAGACACCCGCTGCAAGATCGCACGTGGTGCTGTTGGTACGCTCAATGGCTTCCCCCAACGTCTTGGACTTCACGACGCAAGTGACGGGGCCAAAGATCCCCTCAGGTGCCACCGTCATTCTGTCCGTTGCCTGGATGAGTCACGGTGGGCTGCACAAACTGTGCCCCGGTCGCAGCACCGTTTTCCACCTGTCACCCACTTGTCGCCCTCGGCCTTGCCCTTCTCAATGTAGCCAACCAAGCGCTCGTGCTGACGAGCGCCAAGACAAGCGGGCCGTGAACGTTCTAAGGGCCGTCGCCGGAACAATCGCGGCGCGACTCCGTCAGCATCAGATCGACTTGCGGCGCCAGGCGGCTCGCGGTGACGATGAATGTCTTCAGCCAGTCTCAGCATTAAACTGCGGCGGTACGAACCGTCCGTGGTGCGGTAGGCATCGAACGCCTTTTGGGCGGCTGCAACGGCAAATTCCACATCGGCGGCGTCCACCTCCGCCACACGTGCGCAGAACTCCTCCGTCGCCGAGTTGAACACATCAAACGTCTTTCCGAGAATGGCGGGCACAAACCTCCCGTTGATCCGCAGCTTTTTTTTGCAGGCGTTTCTCCGCCGTGGGAAGGGACCGGCACGAAGAACACAAGTGGTGGCGCAAAGCAGTACTCATTTCTCGCCCACTTGTTGTTGTTGTTGATGATGATGATATTTAGGAATGTGACTTTGGAGGAAAAACCCTTCACGCACACACAAAAGAAGAAAAGGAAAAAGGGAGGGGAATTGAAAACAAGTGAAAAGTGCAATAAAATGAAAAGAAAGCTGCACATACACACATAGAGAGAGAGAATGTGTTTGTATGTGCGTGTGTGTGTTGCCGTTAAATGCAACAAAATATCAGAAAAAAAAAGAAGTACCTCAACGTAAATGACACCCTAAATGATGTGCCTTCCCCTCTTTCCTTCGGCACAATCTACTGCTACTATCATCCATTATGTATTTTTGTTGTTGTTTTTTTCTCTTTTTTTTTCCTCTTCTCCTTTTTCTTTCTTTTTTTGCATTCCCCCCCTCCCCTCCTTTTCCCACATCCCTCCCCTCCCCTCCCCTGATCGGCCTGCTTCCACACCGCCTGGCATTAATAAAAAGCCCCCGACCAATGATACACACAACAACAATAAAAACCCCTAGAAACACCACAGAGAAGCTAAATACATATACATACATATATATATATATATATACGGTTACCACACACAGACAGAGAGGGTGGGAGAATACAAAAGAAAAACGAAATGTCCTGACGATGATTAGGCCGGGATATAAAACTTCCTCGGTCCTGGCGAGGCGGTGTCACCCATCACAGCTGCATATTGATCACTGTACTGCCAGACATGTGACATGTGATCCCACGGTGATGTGTTAATTGCCTCCTCCCACTCCTTATTCACCACCTTACGCCATGTTGGATTGTTGGCAGGCACGTAGACACCGTAGTAGTATCGAATAACAGCGTAAACCAACAAGCCCTCAATAAGTAATGCCCCCATCATTTTAACCACTGGACGACGCGGAAGCTTCTGTCCCTCACCAAAGAACTTGTCTGAAACACTCATTGCCCTGACGGTATCCACGGCGTCTTTGTACTGCTGGTGATCCTTGAAATGTGCAAGTGCCTCGGGATGGTAGTACACCTCCCGCTTTGCCGAGTATATCCACTTCAATGAAAATGCCGAAAGATTCGGCACACGCGCCCGGTACTCCGCAAGGGTCGTGGCGGGCGCCCAAACTCCAAAAGGCCGTGGCATGTTGTATCACAAGATGTTAACTCTCCTCTCTCTGTCGCCTTGCAGCGCAATAATTCACCCTGAAAAGCACACAACAGAAAAGAAAAACAGAAAAGAAAAACAGAAAAGAAAAACAGAAAAGAAAAACAGAAAAAAAAAAAAAAACAGAAAGAAAGTACATGGGCTCAGCACCACACACACACACACACACATGCGTATGTATTTATATACAAAGAAAAATAAAACATCCCATCACAATAAAGATGCACAAACAAACAGACAGACAAACAACAACAAAAAAGAAGGAAAAAAGTCGGGAGGGAGGAGGGGGGAGAAGAAGTGCGGGGAGGAGGCCGTCAAATAAGGAAGAGAAAATAAAATGAGCCCTCATTCCCAAACAAAGAGAAGAAAGAAAAAAAAGAAAAAGAGGGTGTAAAGATGAAAGGCCACGAACAAACCCACCAGCAAGGAAAAAGAAGAAGAAGAAAAAAAAAGAGGAAGAGGAGGGCAATCTGACCAAATATATATATATATATATATAGAGAGAGAGAGAGAGAGAGAGAAGTTGCAGTGTGTGTGGCGGTGATGAAACAGAACACACAGCCAGACCCTGAAACCCACAAGGAAAAAAAAAAGAAAAGACGTGGCAACCCCCCAAACCACATCCTTCTCGAAAAACTGAGATGCAAAAAGACACAGGGACTTTTGCAGGCACAAAAAAAAAAAAAAAAATGAAAATGAAAATAGAAGGGCGAGAATAAAACCCCCTCCCTCCCTCCTTCTCCCCTCCCCTCCCAAAAAGAAAAAAAATCTTGAATCCGTTACATTACTTATCCTTTCCTTTACATCAGTGTTCTGGAGTACCACTAATGATATTGTATTGAACTCCACTACGCGTCGGTGACATACGACGCCTGGCGCCACAACTTGCTGCCGCAATCTCCGAAGAGGAAACCGGGTTGGGAACGGGTTGAAGCCTTGGATCGCCCCCCTGCCGTCTCCGATAGGCCTGTTCTCTCAGGTACTCCTCATACTGTAACTCATATGCCGTTTTTTTCCCTGGCCCTGGCGAATTCACAGATCCCTGTGGAACAAGCGGTGGCGGCAGTGGTGGTGGTGGTGTGCGGTGCGTGGCATCCTCCTCAAAATTGTCGTTTGGCCCCGTCGTGCTCTGATACTCGGGGTAAACCCGCAGGCAGTTCTGTGGCCGCACAATAGACCGAGTGGGCACGGCGTTGCCGCCCCGGTGCCCCTTCCCACGCTGTGGTTGCCACTTATCAAAGTACCTATGAAACACCACAAAATTGTTCGACTGTGGCGTGTATTCGACCAGGCCGTAGTACTTCCGTAAGAATGCCAGAAACTTTACGCTGGGACGATCGATTGCCACCTCCCCTGGGTTAAGACCCTCATTAAGCAACATGGCATCAAAAAGCGTCTTTCCAAACCCTTTTCGCTGGAAGCTGGTGTCTACAAAAAAGTCAAGCACACACAGTGGATCAATCTCCACTAACGATGAATATGAGGGGTGCGTCACAAATAACTTTTTCACGCCCATCTTCAAAATACCAACACCATAGCCGTCTTGACACAAAAGATACACCCGCGCCTGCCTGTTCTCCCGCAAGCGAGCGACAGAAGTTAATACGGTATTTAAACACTGCGCCTCTTTGCTTCGTATTCCCAAAATATTAATGGTCTGCATGAGGTGAACGGCATGCTCATCGATGTTATTGCAGCGTCTTTCATATTCAAGCGCCGTCCCATCCCACACCGTCACACCATCTGGCAAGCTAAGTTTTGGTAATAATGCCACTTGCGATGTGGAACTCATCTCTACAAGACTCGCTGCCGTAAATGGCAGGTTTTAATAATAATGAAAATAAATATATAAATATATATATACGGTACTCCGAGCACGTCTTGTTAATGTGCGCTTCAATGTACGTGTGTGTGTGTGTGTGTAAGAGAGAGAGAAAAGGGGTGGGGGGAAAAAAAAGGTCTCCGATATGACGCACACAGTGCCACTCCACTTCTCTCTCTCTCTCTCTCTCTCTCTCTCTCACCACTGGCTGCAGCCACTTGCCTCGCTTCCACCGACTCACGGCGAGTATGCAAACTGAGTGAGAATGAATATGAATGAACGTAAATGCAGGCACCTCCTCCCCTCCCCTGCTCCCCACCCCCCACTCACTCACACACCCGTCCAATTTTCGTTGTTGCTGTTTTTGTCACCACTTTATTTATTTATTTGTTTTTATTTTATTGTACGTGTGTGTGTGAGTGTTGTGTCTTTTTCTTTCTCTTTCTCTCTTTCTCTCTTCTTTACACCTGCCTGTGTCCGCGTTGTCTGTGTGTATGTTGTGTCTTCTGGGCTCGGTCAATTATGCCCTTCTATATATATATATATATATATTTATGTTTGTATTACTAACGGCGTGGCCGGTCCACATGTACACGCGTAAATGACAAAAAGCAGAAGAAACAAAACAAAAAAACAAAAAAAAAAACATTCCCCCTTTTTGTACTCCTCCTTCCCATACATGCATGCACGCAACTGGATGTATACATGTCTATATATATACAGGTATATATAGGTATATATATAGGTATAGACAGGTACAGACAGGTATATAAAGAAAGGGAAATAGAAGGAGACATATACCTACATATATATATTTATTTATATATTATTAAATATCTCATTTTTTTTTTTTCTCTAAATTCATAACCTCAATTTTGTCGGATCTTTAATTCTCTTATGTACAGGGCAAAGGAGGACCCATATTATCGATAAGAGAGAAATACCGGTAAAACATACATCTGCCCAACGAATAAATATTCCAATTCCTTTTAAATGTAATACATAAATATTCATTAAAGCATTAATCGTTGTTCTTGGACCATATTCTTGAAAAGATCTTGAAGCAAATTCTATAATAGCAGGACTTATTAAAAGTGAAAGTGATATATTAAATAAAAATGCATTTAATGTTGTATCATGTGGTTTTAAAGGATAAATTTGAAAAAATATAAATCTCATACCAAGTCTTACTTGTCCTTCAAAACTAATCCATATTAAATAAAATATTAATATACCATATATAATAATTCCAAAAAGTCCAAAAATATGATCTAATGAAATAAGAATTTGATTTAAAAAAGAAGATTTATGAAATGTATTATAAATAAAAATATGTAAAATCCAAATAATAGAAATAAATAAAGAAATAATTCCTAATAAAAGACGTCCATAAATAATAAAAGGGGAACCACCTGCTTTTGTATAAGCCCATATTAATTGTTCTTGTTGAGCTTCAAGTATATAAGTTTCATTACGTAATATATGAATTTTATTTCGTTGTGAAATTGAAATAATTCCTCGACATTTTTTTTGTAAATTTAAAGATAATTTTAATAAAATATCTCCTTTTAAAGCAATTATATTCATTTCTTCTTTAAAATGATAATTATTTATAGATTTTGTTCGTTTTATAAAACCAAATATAAGATCTAAAGGAAAAGATATAATTCCTAAACCTCCATAAATAAAAAAAGCAATCCAACCAAAAAAACACATGATACCTACACAATATGTAAAAAAATTAACAGGAATTTCTATATTTATAAATATTCCTGTACCATTATATGAAATATATTGAATATCTGAAATAAATTGAGGAAATCCTTCATATGTTAAAATAGGTATAATCGTTACCCCTATAAATGTATAACATATACCACATATAATAAAAAATATACTTAATATCCCTATTGTATATATAATAGCTTGTATAATTTGTTTACTTATTCGATTATTATCTGGATCATATGCTTCATAAAAAAACATTACAAATGGTACAATAATAAATGTCATACAAAATAAAAGCCAAAGTACAATTTGCCACATAAGTGTCATATTTAATGTATTCTTATATTTATTTGATATTGTAGGATCAACAGCATTTGCAACATCTAATGGTAAAAGTAATACTACACCCATGGAAATTACCATGCCAATTACAACAATAACTTTCGCACCATACGCTTCACCATCATCTTCCTCCGAGGTAAAATAAAATAATAAATAAACACTAAGCCCGACGCAAAGAATTACAACAAATATTAAAAGTACTATCAACCACCAGTTCAACATCGACACAACGCGAAAAGTAGAAGAAAAAGAAAGAAAAAGTAGAAGAAGAAAAAGAAGAATGCACACGTACTAATTTCCTTTTTGTTTTGTTGTGTTTTGTTGTGTTTGTTTTTTGTTTTGTTTGTTTTATTTGTTTTATTTGTTGACTTCCCACTACCACTACTACTACTAATAATAATAATAATACCACTACACTCTCCCTACAAGAAATTACACGAGTTATAATTCCCTCCCCTTCCCAATGGCAATGCACACACGTAAATAAATAAATAAATAAAGGGGTTAGGGTAGGAGGGGAAATATAAATATGTGTGGAAAAGAAACCCGCCAATAGCGTCTCTTCACCACCAACTGCAAGCTGCTTCCACTGCGGTTGATTTCCTTCTTTAAAAAGAAAAAGAAAAGAAAAGAAGAGAAAAGAAGAGAAAAGAAGAGAAAAGAAAAAGAGTGGAAGATGCGCCCTCCGTTGGCCACGCATAAATCACCAACGCACACACATATCACAAGGCATTTCCCCTCCCCCTCCTCCGCAAAAAAAAAAAAAAAAAAAAAAAAATTTATATTATAAAATAGATATGATCCTCCAACACATCTATACACACCATCGGCAGCGGTGTGTTGCTCTGCCTCCAACTTGCTCCTTCGGGCTATATTCTTCATTCTCATCCTTCTTTTTTCTGTCTTCTTCACTTCCCCACTCCCCACCTCACCACCTCTCCCTTCATTTTCTCTTTTTTTTTCTCTCTCTCTCTCTCTTCTATCCATCCTCGTTTCCTCATCGCCTCCACGCCGAATGCAGACATACTCGCATGCATGCATGTATGCTCCTCCTTCTCTCTCCCGCCCTCTCTCTCTCTCGTTACATCCTCCTCGTGTTGGCGGTAGTGTCAGGCGTCATTGGCAACGGGGACACAAATGAAAACAAATGGAAAAAGGGAAAAAAAAAAAAGTTATAAGGGTTTTCTTCCTTACATAAATATAAATAATAATAATAATAATAATAATAATAAACAGTTCTGCTGCTACGGCTCGCCTCTTCTCACTCTTCATTTTTTTTTTCTTTTTTTCTTTTTTTTTTGTGTGTATGTGCTTCATATGTACAAAAATAAAAATAAATATCCATATTCCTCTCCCCTACACCCCTCTCCCATCTCATCTCCCCCCACAGTTTTTTTGGTTGGTTTGTTCCCTTCACCCTCGCTTCTTCGCATGTTCCCTTTTCAGCGCTATAAAGCACGCACGTGTACGCACCCGTATGTGTGTGTGTGTTTATGTTTGCATGTCCCATTACCACTCGCCTCTGTACGTGTGCACGTTTGATTTCCCCCCCCCCCCCCCCCCCTTCGCAAATACACAAAACGTCATTTCTTCTCCTTCCACACATCACGCATGACAAACAAACGGGGCGGATGCAGAGGGGGGAGGGAAAAGTATGTGTCTCTCCAAGGCAATCCTAATTTATTTTATTTTTCTTTCTTTTTTTTTTTTTTTTTTCTGGTTTGGTTGGTTTTTCCTTTTTTCGCTCTCTTATTCTTCTTCCTTCCGTTTCTCCTTTTTTTTCCTTATATATATATATATATATTGTTTATTATTATTTACGATTTGGTGAAGGGAGTTAAAGGAAGGAGAGGGGATGGGGAGGGGGAAAGAAAAAGGGATTTATTTATTTTATTATTTTTTTTTTTTTTTCGTGACTTCCGGGCTTCTTTTCTGCCTCCCGTTGCCAGGCCCTCCTTGTCATCGCATGGAAATCAGCACGGCATTGACATACACACACACACACATATATATATATATATAAACAGATACATACATACATACATATTATATACATACACTTACCCCGGGCTTCCGTGTGTGTATTTCCCTTCTATCCCTCCCACCCACCCACTCCACATCTCATTCATTCCTATTCCTTCTGGCCTGCCTGGGCGGCACGGGCACGACGAAGTTTTTCAAGTTCTGCGGCCTCCTCTGCCATCTTCTTCCCCTTCTCCAGCACGGACGTGATGCCGCCCACCATGTAGAACGCCATCTCCGGCACCTGATCATATGTGCCCATCAACAGGCCGGAGAAGGACTCAATGGTCTCCTCCAGCTGCACGTAGTGGCCTGTCATGCCAGTAAACACCTCCGCCACCTGGAAAGGCTGGGAGAGAAACTTTGTCACCTTACGCGCACGGTCCACGATAAGTTTATCCTCCTCACTGAGCTCATCAATGCCAAGCACCGCAATAATATCCTGCAGCTCCTTGTACTTGGTAAGCATCTGCACCACATCCTGCGCCACGTTGTAGTGGTCAACGCTGATCACATCCGGGTCCATGATACGCGAGGCACACTCCAGTGGGTTGACAGCGGGGTAAATGCCGGATTCGGCAACGGCACGGTCCAGCACCGTCGTGGCATCGAGGTGGGAAAAGGTCGTTGCTGGCGCAGGGTCGGTAATATCATCGGCTGGCACGTACACAGCCTGCACAGAGGTAATGGAACCTTTTGTCGTGGACGTAATGCGCTCCTGCAACTGTCCAAGATCCTCAGCAAGGGTAGGCTGGTAGCCGACGGCAGCGGGAATACGACCCAACAGCGCTGACACCTCAGAGTTTGCCTGCGTAAAGCGGAAAATGTTGTCGATAAAAAGCAACACGTCTTGCCCTTCCACATCACGGAAGTACTCGGCCATTGTCAAGGCAGACTGCGCCACACGAGCACGGGCACCCGGAGGCTCGTTCATCTGACCATACACCAACACACACTTCGAGTCACCCTTCAGGTCAATAACTTTGGATTGCATCATCTCCAGGTAAAGATCCGTTCCCTCACGCGTGCGTTCACCAACACCCGCAAAGACGGAGAACCCACCATGGCCCTTGGCAACGTTGTTAATAAGTTCCATGATAATAACCGTCTTGCCCACGCCAGCACCACCAAAAAGACCAATCTTCCCACCCTTGCAGTAGGGCAAAATCAGATCAATCACCTTGATACCCGTTGTGAGAATGGTGTCCTCTGCCGCCTGATCCGCCAACTTTGGTGCCACAGCGTGAATAGGCATGCGTTGCTTCTCTCCAACAGGGCCGCGCTGGTCAATGGCATCGCCCAGCACATTGAAGATTCTGCCAAGTGTCTCCCGACCCACAGGCACAGAAATGTTCCCGCCACTCGAGACTACCTTCGATTTCAGCTTAAGCAGATCTGTCGTCTGCATCGCAATGCAACGGCCGGTGTGGGCGTCCAAGTGCTGCACAATTTCAAGTGTCAAGGGCTCGTCACGGCCAAGTTTTTCCACCACATCCAAAGCAGTTAACACCGGCGGCACGCCTTCCGCAAAGTGTACATCCACAACAGCGCCGATAACCTGCGACACGTAGCCGACGCGGCCCTTGTGATCGGCGGTAGGCATCCCTGAGGCGGCGCGTGTACCGGCGGCCCCGCGCAAAGCTGCACTGCGAAGACGGGTCAACATCCTTCGAAAGTAAATCAATAATTACTTAAGTGTATATATTTATGTATGGGTGTACAGTGTATACACACACAATCCAGCCAAAAGCAAACAGCAGCACTTCCTACTGTACCAGACACACATGCACAAGCACAAGAAGGAAAAAAAAAAAAAAGGGGGGGGGGGGGAGGGGGGGAAACGTCATGTATGCATGCATGTTATATCCGGGTGTACATGAAAAAATAAAAAATAATAAATTGGCGGAGAAGAGGGTTTCCATTTATCCTCTCTTTCTTAATCCTTCTCCATCCTCGTTTTTAATTTTCTTTTCCGTCTCCGTACCCATCGGGGTACAGTTAAGGAAAGAGTAAAAAAGAAAAGAAAAAGAAAGCAGGCAAAGCCGAGTGTGACTCATCCACTCAAATGTGTTGCAAGAACACACTCGCACTACTGCCACCTCAAATAATATTAATAAATAAATAAGAGTTCCCATTGTTCCGCACATGCGCACTCCTCTTCCTCCTCCCAACTGGCGGGCAATCCAAAGCAAAACCCCTTTCAGACCGCACACCAAAGCCACAGCGAAACCAAAAAAGGAAAAAAAGGCAGGGAAGGAGAGCACTGAGATAAAATGATGGCAATTCCCTCTTATTTACTCTTTGAATTCCTTTTGCCATCGCCATCACGTCTTTTTCTCTCCCTCTCTATCCCTTCCTGTCTCTCTTCCCAATTCCTGTAGAGTCCCCTCTTTTCCTCCATTCATGCGAGCCCACCTAGACACGACTGTACAGGCGGAACTTGCTGCTGCAGGAGACAAGCTTAATCAGCTTCTGTCTGCAGAGGTGCTGCAGGCCCTTGGCGGCGAGGGCGACGGAGATCTTCAGGCGATCGCTGATGATAGATGGCGTGATCACTTTGTACTTGGGCACCTCGCTGAGAAGTTTGTCCATCGTCTCCTTGTCGAACACAACGGCGTTTTGCAGAGCCTCACGTGTGCGACCCTTCGACCACTTCTTTGCGGCCTTCTTAGCGCCCTTGTTCATGTTCTCCATCTTGCCCTTCTTGGGCGCCGGCTTGGTGGGCTTCGCGTTCTTCTTTGGTGGCATCCTGAAGGAACCCGGTGCTGTTTGGCGGCGGCTACTCAAAACACAACACAACACGCGCGGAACTTCAGGCACATAAACGGCATGAGAAAAAAAAAAGAAAAGAAAAAAAAAAAAAAAAGAGGAAACTCCAGCAAAGATGCAGGCAGACAGGCAGGTAGACAATAATAATAATAAAAAGAAGGAAAAACAGCAACCCAATGGACATGACATTATAAAAATATGGACCAAAGAGCTCTTCTCCTCCATAACTTTGTGGCTGCCGCATTTCACGCCGATTCCACCGCGCCTCTCTCTCACAAATGTGGTGCCAACATATCTCCGATTAAACGAATTTATTTATCTGCTATTTCCCCCCCCCCCTCCTCCTTCTTTGGTTCTTGTTTTTTTGTTTTTTGTTTTCTTATCGCTGTGGACATCTCTCACATCGGCCTCTTCCCCTTCTTCCTCTCACGCATTCCACCACGTTATGTCTCTTCTTAAAGAAACGCACACACCTATAAATATATGTATTTGTATGTGTATATAAAAATATATACAAAACACGACAGACTCCATTCTGTTCCTTTTTTTTTTTTTTGTCTTAAATGCATATATGGCTTGCTTGTGTGTTCGCTCTGCCTCTGCTTGAGGCCTAATTGCCAAAACGCCGCACCTTCCAGCACATGGGAAGGGCCTCTAGCGTCCCCTCAAGATTACGTACCAGCAGCAGCAACTGCTCGTCTCCATCCAAAACAAAAGCGGCCTCCACGCTGCAGCGCTGCAGCATGTACCATGAACTCTCCGTCACGTACATCAGACCGCGAGAAAAGCAGGCGAGAAAACGAAGGGTCTCATGCTTGAAACCCGCCACACTTTTGTCTAGAGGAGGAATTCGGGCAATAAACCTTACATCGTGTGGAAGGGTACGAGGCAAAAGAGAAGGCGAACGTGTTCCCAACCCCGCCATGTACCGCGTGTTGTTCGTGAGCGCAACAAACGTTGAAGGTGAGTGGTGACGCAACGCGGGCACCGACACCGCCATTCGTGTCGATTCCTGGCTCCAAACAAAACTACTGGGGTCAATGGTGCCATCTGGTGCGACGCAGCAGGTGAGACGACCACGTAGCCCGCACACCGTGATGCTGTTATTTTTACCCGTGTCCAGCAACAGACGATTCGGGCGGATATCAACAACCGACTCCGCGTCGGAGCTCCGTATCGAGGTCGCCACGACAGGATAACCCTCCGCCAAAGTAATGTGTACAACCGTGTCGTCTAGTAACATGTAGCAGCTCTCACAGGCTGCGGCGTCGCTGTTTTTATCGTTGTGTTGCGTAAAACAGCAGTCCAGCACCCCGCGTCCGGCAGGCAGTGCCACCACTTCCTCAATGCGGCCCAGCTTCAGGGCATCCTCTGCTCCATCCCGCCAGCACACACGTAACAGCGCTGCCCGCTCATCTGTGGCAAAGAGCATGTAATGCAGTCGTTCATCACACCACAATCCTTGAATGTGAAACTTGCCGTAAACTTTATAAGCAAACAACGGCATCCAGTGGCGTAGCGCGGCATCGGTGCGGAATCCCTCGATCCGTCCACGACGTGTCTGCAGAAGTACATTTTTTGATTTTGCAAAGGCAAACTGTTGTGTCGTTACAGAAAGATACATCGCAGGTGATGTAAAGAGAGATCCAATCGGTGCGTACATCACTGTGCCATCACGTGCAGCGGAGAAGATAAGTTGTTGTTGTTCCTGAACAAGTAGTTCACTCGCCTCATGGTAATGTGTGCGTCGCTTAACCTCCGCCGGAAACCACTCACCATCTGCAGCACAACGGTAGGAACGTAGGGATTCATGCCAGCCTGACGCATACAAAACCCCACCGCTGCTCACCAGCGTGCTGACAGGTCCCTTGTGGTGCGTGAAGGTCTTCAGCACATGCCCATGCCGCGCGTCGAACAGGACAACGTCCCCCATCGAAGTGCCAACCGCCACAACAGGAGCACCACCATTTACGCCACCGCTGACGGCACAGCATAATCCCATGCCTTTTGGAAGACGACTTGTCCAGAGCGCCTCATGATCGCTGAGACTTATTGGACGACCCCCAGGCGGGTTATTATTCATATTATCAACCCTCCTCCTGTTGTTATTTGTTGTGGCGGTGGTATTGTTGTCGCTTCTCTCTTCCTCACGCGGTAGACGCCATGCCACGACGTTCCCCGCATCATCGGTCCCCGCAGCAATCGCCCACTGCTCCGAACCGCAGACACTCAAGGCCCGATCGGCGCCTGACACCTTCGGGATGATGCGCTGCATCGTTAGCTTAGGCACGGACCCGTTGTTTTCTGCCCGCAGCTGCTGCCATGAACCGTCCGCCATGGCAGCGTATATGCACTCGCCAACGACGCAGAAATCCCAAATGGCGCCACCAGTGCGCTGATGCACGTGCAACGGAGAGAGTGTCTCTCCGCAGTACACCACCAGTTGGCCGGAAAGATACGATGCAAGAAACAAAGACCGCCCATAAGGCAAATAACGAACACGTGTGATGGTACGATTCACGCGGCCTCCAGTGTGGCGAATGCGCTCAAAGTGTGGCACATTTTGAAAAATGTCAATGCCGTACAGAACAATAGAGCCGTCCTCCCGCACCACAATCATCTCCATCCCATTTGGGTGCGCGGCCATGCAACGAATGCCGATGACATCAGGCGCAATCACCGTGGAGTGCAAGACAAGTCCCTCAAGATCAGACGGAAGTTTCGGCCTTTGCTCTACAGTACCGCGTGCCTTCACGTCCTTCTCATCGTGCGTCACACCGGACTCTGCAGGCCCGCACGGTGCGAAGGCACCGCAATGGCCGCCGCCGCCTCCTGTAGTAACCGGAGTATCCGCATTCGCCGCATTCATGGCGGTAGCAATCATATGTGCCGCGTCCAATGCCTGCGTCGCAGTCACACCCGCTTTTGGGCTGCTGCGGGAGCGTTTCTTCGGCGACATGGCGTCCGCACGTGCGTGGGTGTTTTGAGGTGTGATCTGTGCACTCGCCCTCCCTCGTTGTGCTGCGGGGCGGGAGGAGTATAAAAGAGCCAAGCAAAGAAGAAGAAAAAAAAAAAAAGGACATGTGCAGAAAAGAAAAAAATTAGACGCGAGAACAACAAGAAAAAAAAAAAAAACTTCCTTTTTGCCCTCAAAGTGGTAGACGCGTGCGTGTTTCCCCTCCTCTCCGTGCCACCACTACGATTTAGTCCTCCTTCAACCGCTCCATCAGCTCGCGCGGGAAAAGGGCGACGTACGTGTGCCTCTTCGTATTCCAAATCACGTCCGTGACCGCCTCATCCCGCATCAAGGAGGGATGCATCGCCGTAAACTCCTCAAACGCCTCCTCATACGGCTTCATTGACAGCACCACACATCGCATCTCAGCAGCATCCTCACCCGCCGCCACGGACGATGGTGACGTTGATGGCATCACTGCGAGCTGAAAGCACCACGCCGCGTTCGATGGCAGTTGTCCTCCACGTGACACCTGCTGCCGCAAATGTTGCCGCAACCCTTCCACGGCGCGTTTTACAGCCTTTTCCACACGCCGCATCTCCGCCTCCAAAGATTCCTCCGCGTACACGTCTTGGCCGCTACCAATTACGGCGTACCGTGATAAGTTCATCCCGTGTTTTTGCAGGAACGAGAAGCATGTCATGAGGCGCAGCGCACTGCGGCGTTGCACAATCCCCCGCACCCGATCGCCCCCGCTCTCCAACAGCACACTTACTTCCACACCGACGGTAGGCAGAAAAAGCCATGGGCGTATACATAGTCCCAACGCAACCGCGCCTCCTTCTCCTTCTTCGGGTTTTCCCTCATGCACCCTTGGATTTTGCGCAACGCGCCGCAGGGCCTCCTGCACCTTCGGACTGTGTGCAAGGGCACGAAGGGCAGAGGAAATCGTTTCAAAGCGATTCATTTGATTCAAGTGATACAGCAATTGCTGGCAAAAGATGTCTCGCTCGAGTGGCGTAGGAGCACCGTTTTCAGGAAAAGGCAGACGCTGCCGAAGCCGTGGGAGGCCTTCTCTATCATCATGCAAACTCCAGTCCCACGGCGCGCCGCCGGGAAAATCAAACTTCACAAAATATGGTCCACCATGTCCGGCGCAGGCAGCCTCCACTCGTTGAAGCACAGAGGCGGGAACCACACCAGCAGCGTCATCCACAAGTGCCTCCGCCTCGTCACGCGTCAGGGAAACATGCAG
Organism: Trypanosoma cruzi; assembly: GCF_000209065.1. Lineage (NCBI taxonomy): Eukaryota > Euglenozoa > Kinetoplastea > Trypanosomatida > Trypanosomatidae > Trypanosoma > Trypanosoma cruzi. The sequence continues at coordinate 200,895 of NW_001849540.1, forward strand.
AGAGAAGTCGATACGCATCTCCGCCGGGATGACACACTCTTCCGCGCGACGTGTGTTGCATGAGATGCGGTGCACCAACGCTCTCTCCTCCGGTGTCATGTGATGCACCACAGCCTCCCCCAGACGTGGCCGCTTGAGGACGGTCTTCTGGTATGCGCGTTTGTGTAGGCGGTAGCATGCCGTTCCAAAGAGGCAATCCTCCCTTGCAAGGGTGTGTGGGCACCACTTGGCGACAGCACGACCGCGGTACACCAACTCGAGACCACGCGTGTCCGCCAACTCCGCCTTCTGCACAACCTCGCCCTCCACTGTCAGCGTGGGCGTGTACACCGCCTCTGATGGCGCCGGCCGTTCGCGCCGAAGAATGCGGAGAAGCAGCGGTGAGTATTTGTGCCCGGGTTGCTCTGGAACGATGTTTGTCTTGCACGCCTCGAGAGCTTCCTTCTCCGATGCATACAAGGCAAGAGCGTAACCACGCGTCTGGAGATGCATGACAAGCATCACGCCAGACGTGTTTGCCGCCAGCAGAGCACGAAGCCGCTCGTAAAGCGGATCACGATTTTCACGTCTGCGGATCGTGGCACTCGTGCTGGCGGTTGAAAGCGGCTCCAACAAAAAGTCGGGAATATTTGTTATAAAGACAAATGTACGCGTCTGTGACATCTCTTCTTATTTTTCTCTCTGGTTTTTATTTCTCCCCCTTTCGCTCTCTCCTTCTCTATTTGTGTGTATTTGTCTGTTTTTGTGATGGGGGTGCGCCTCTCACCCTCTCCGTATTTTTCCTCCTGTCGATGCGGCTGCCGGTGCACAGAATCAACCGCCACTCACGCACTCCCAGGAGACTTGCAACACGACGCAGGCGAGAAGCAGTTCTCGGTCCGCAAAAACACACTTAAACAAAAAAAGAAAACAAAAAAAAAATAAAAATAAAAATAAAAGGATATTTCAAACGAAAAAACACAAAAGAAAATATATATATATATATATTGCCTGTGGGTGTATTAATATATGTGTGTATTCATGTTATGCGGAGAGTACTCCCCGAGGGTGGAGAGTCACACGCGCCACAATCCACGGCAGTACTCATGGCAGGAGAGGCGCTGTGTGCGTGCGAGGGAGACGAGGGAAACGTGTGGATCAGAGCAAATAATGGGCCCAGGGGACATCTCTCGATACACCACGACCACGTGCTCCAGCACCACACCGTGCACGTGACAGAAGTCCTCCAGCGCGGACGCGATTGCCCCGACGACGCGCGCGGCGTCACGGTACTCCGCTGACACCGCCTGACTGGCCGTAATGGCCATCGCAAGCGACTCATCCAATGGGCATATGCCGCGCTTCACACATTCGTAAAAGTATTCCACCGCGTCATTCCAGCATTCAGAATGCACATACGCCTGCATAACGGTGTTCGCCAGCAAAGGACTGGTGGTGCCCTGATACCGTCGCACCACACGCAGAGCAGCCTGCCACGCCCCAGAGACCAGTGCCGCTCTCACGGCATAAGTCACCACTCGCGGGGGTGGCGTGGCGGATGTGAGCACACTTTGCCGAAAAATGCGCAGGGCAAGCACCCACTGATGACCTTTGATGCATGCCTTGAGGGCTAACGCCGCCGTGGCTGCATCAGGCCGCATGCGCCCCGTCAAGTGTGCGAAACAACTCAGCGACACTTCCCATGATGAGGTACACGCGGCCAACAAAATAGAACTGGACGAGTGCGGAAAGCGACGGTTAGCAAAAGCGTGTTCACATACCACCATTGCCTGCTCCCATTGGCCTCGCTTCTGCAGAACCCGCAGGGTTTGCTCGACAGATTCAGCCGAAGCCTCATCTGTGGGTCTCCTTGTGCGGTGGAGCTTCTCTTGAAGCGCAATCTGTACCAACGACATGGAGATTGGTGAAGGAAGAAGACGAGATGCCGTCTCTGCCTTCCCATGGACTCCGTGTATAACGGATCCTTCATTCGCATTTTCCACGCTCTCATTCTCGGAGAAGTCAGCCACTGCTCCCGTGAGCAAATGCAGATGAAGGCGGTGATGCAATGGCAGAGGCAAAGTGTGTGGAGGAAACCACGCCAACGCATGCTTCCACCTGCCCGGAGTGCACAACATACTGTAGCGGACGGTGTGTGCAATGTGTGACAATTGGGAAGGAACACTCGCGGGAAACAGAGCAGCCCAATTGGACGGAGGCGCACCAACGACAGCCATTTCCCTCGATTCCCGCATTGTTTGCCCTGAACTCAAGTTCCCCTCCTCCGCATAGCGTATAAATGCATCGGACGCCTCTGCCCACTTCGCTCCCCTCGCCCACTTCAGCACCTCTGCAATGGTGCGGGTCAAGGCAGACTGTGACAAGAGACCCTTGCAAAGTAAGGCCCCGTACGCCTCTATCCTGTGGTGTTTCCGCAGCATTTCCGGCTGCTCGGTTTGAAGTAACTGGTGAAAGGCAAGGCCGGTGGCCCACATTCCGCGCCTCAGGCTGGCGTGCAAGACTTCTTCCGCGACACGTTCCCCACCAATCGCCCTAACGGCCACCCACAACACGGAACGAAGCGCTTCGCAGCCACTACCATTTGGAGAGTGCCACACATCCGCTAAGATGGCTAGCCGCATAACGTGAGGTGCGCAGGCCCATTGTACCCTAGAATCGGAACTTGTATACGCCTCCAACGCACGGGACCAGTTTCGCTCGGCAAGTATTGTTAACATGCGCATATCCGTAATAAGCGTCGGGTAAGCATGCAGTAGCCGGGGCGGAAGTGTGATGGCTTGTATCAGACCTTGCACGCTGGGTAATTCGCTAGCATCTCGCTCCTGCACAACACGACGCAATAAGCGGCGCTGTATGTTTGAGGCCCATGGTGTGCATGGAAGAAGCCTCAGAGACTGCTCCCACGTGAGCAGACTTCCCACTGGGCTTTGTATAATCTTGCTTACAGTAAAAGGTGACAAATACGGTGCCAGAAGCAAAATTGGCTCAAGAAGCTGAATACCACCAGGCTCGAGCACACTCTTCGCCATTGCACTAGCAAGACCCTCCACAGCGCGTACAGAGCAGTTATCCAGGACATCCCGCTCAACCTCACTGGAGATGGCGCACAGCGCCACTTGCCATGTTCTTCCAACTGCATTGCCATAAGGTGCCATAGCCATAAGTGCCATGATCTCCCGCGACAAAAGGGAAAGTATGACAGCACTTTGGCTTTTTCGTTTATTGGTCCTTTTCTCCTTGCTATTATTGCCAGCAGCAGCAGTAGCAGCAGCAACAACAACGGTGGTCGCAGCGGTGTGCAGAGAATCCAATTGTGGATCCATGTTTGTTCCCGTCCTTTTGGCGCCCTCCTCTGCTTCCTCATCCCTGAAAGGAAGAATTTCCCGTCGGCGCGCAAGAAACACCTCCGTAATGGCAACAATATGGGCTTCCGCTGCTATCATCTTCGTACGACGAGTGGCAGCGGCAAATGCCACCGGAAGCAGCCCCAATGCCCTCTCCCCATCCTTTTCCGCAAGATTCTCTCCGATGCGATAGCGACCATCCTCCTCCTCCTCCTCCCCCTCGTCGCCTCCCTCCTCTGAGACGGAGGCGGCGGCTGGGGCACGAGTGACTCCTCGCCGAAACTGTCCTTGAAGGAACTGTCGCAAGATGCTCGTCACGACGTACAAATCCTCCACCTCCAACGTGTGGGTCAACCCACACTTGACGACGAGCTGAAAGCAGAGGATGCACAGTGTCGCGCGAACACGGTGTGGATGTGTTGCCGTTCGGCGCCAGACAAACGACGGCGACAAAATTCCCTCCACAGGGCCACAACCCAACGGAAGTCCAAATGACTGCCGCAGGAGTGCTGCAAACTCCGCGGCGGAAAGAGGACGGTTTGGCACAACACCCAATTGCAGCAGTAGCCGCAGCAGTCTCGCCGAAAGATCCGGGGCGTCTTTCGTCCCTTCTGTCGCCGCCGCTGACGATAAAGACGGCCTCGCATTTACAAAAGCCAGTGCAGTGATGATATTATCAACATTGAAAGGATGATGCAATGCCGCAAACGGCGAAAGCGACGAGTCGGTAGAAGTAGACAAGGATGGTGTCTCTTGAAAACGTTTGCGCACCGTCTCCTTCCATAGTGCCCTGCAGATGCCCCACTGACCGTGCTGCGCAAGGACATACTTCAGCGTCTGAAGGACAGACATTGGTAATGCCAAGAGAGTTCGCAACTCCTCCGCCGCAAGCGTCTCATTCTCTTCTTCATTTTTCTCCGCAGGTGGAGGCGTATCTAAACTTGCATCCACCCATTCATTCCAACGCTGTGTTCGCAGCAAAAACTTCAGTGCACGCTCCCATCGCTCTCGTTGGCTGCAGAGAAAGGCCTGTTGAGCGTCCTCAGAGATGCGCAGGCTGCGCCATCTGTCATCAGCGGCCGTACTTGTACCATGATGATGACGATGATGATTGCCATCATGTCCACCGCAGGTCTCATCGTCACCACCCGCCCAAGCTGCTTCCCCGAGACACAAACGGTTGGTGCCGCTTCCGTCATTGTCCTCGTGAAATGATCCCACAGCAAGCGATGGAAAAAAGGAAAATGACGGAAAGCAACCACGGGCACGAAGAGGCGCGCAAGAATAAAGCAATAACAACACCTGGTCGGCTACAGCGTACCCCATGTCACTCAGCTCCAGCTCATCCACGGCACTATCCACGGCACCGCCCTGCAACCCAATGTCAACTATAAAGCGTAGAAATCGTGACATCAGTGTCACCGCTAGCTGAATGCACTCCATCAACTGCGGCCCGTTATCCTGCAGACCGTTCAATGCGGTTCGCATGTGCCACGCGCACCACCGTAGCAACGCCACCGCCTCCAGTGAAGTAAACGGAGCCGCTGCGTCATCATCGTCATCTCGCGTCAGAGAAAACGAGGTCTCCTCCTTCTCCTCCTCTCCATTCATCGGCATATTCTCACTTCCGGAGTCCAACGGCAGTGCATCTGTGCCCAATGATGTTATATTTTCGTCATCGTGGGAGCATCGACCAAACGCAAGCGTCACGATAGATGCCATCCGGTCATTTGAAATGGACAATGCGGCCTCCGTGTATCGCAGCACAAGCTCACTCCGCCGAAGTCCGTTTGCCGGCGTCAGTTGCTCATAACCGCCCTGCAGGGGAACAAGAGGATCACCGTACTCTCCTGTGGATGCAATGAACTCGGCCATGCGTCGAAGAACATGAAACAAGGAGTTTTTCTTGCGGCCTCCATGACTGCTATTCCTACGGGTGGTGTGCTGTATCCCTGTTGGGCTGGAAACAAGGCGTGAGTGATTGAAGGAAGCTCCTTTTCCTTTCGCCTGCTCCATTGCCGCAAAGTGATGACATTCACGTAACAAACTTTCCTTTCTTGTGGCGCTCAGACCTTTTTGGTACCGCAAACGACGTCGTATCTCCAGTAAGATGTCAGAGAAGGGCATTCCACCATCGGGGCCCTTAACAGTAGCAATCCCCCTATTGATTTTGTTGTTGTTGTTGCTGCAACAGCGTGTGGATACATTTCTCATGCGTGTTACAACTTTGTCCCTCACACTCACTCTTCTTTCTTTTTGATGTTGTTTGTTTGTTTGGTTTTCCTCCCTCTCTCTCTCTCTCTCTCTCTCTTTTTTATGTTCCCGCTGCGCCTTGTTTCCCTTATAATTATATTCGCCACTCTTCCCTTTTTCAGGTCGCTCCAATCCCTCAACGCATGGGAGGCACAACAGGAGCTGTGATAAAGAGTCAAGGGAAGAAAAAAAAAAGGAGAAAAGGACGTAAATAAGTTGTTGTTTTTTTTTTTTTTTTTGTATGTAAATCTGCACACCAACAGGGAAAAATAATAATAATAATAATAGAAAAGGCAAGTAATTTATTTCTTTTTTTTTTCTATTATTTTTTCACTGACAAATGACACGCACACAGAGAGGAACATATCTATAAAAAAGTAAATATGGGCCAATACACCCAAAATGAATGCAAAAGACTATCGAAAGGCAGCTCTACCCCCTTCCCCGTATGACTCGGTCCCTACCTGCTCACAACGACAGCTGCATCCATACACCGGGCACTTGCGATGAGTTGAAAACCACTCCTGAAGATGATTCGCGTGCCCACCATGCAGACACGCGGTACACCATGCCAAGCTGTCCTGGGCACACGACGACCGCAAGTACACGAGGGACGAGCAGACAGAGCAGTGAGAATGGCCGGTGGCAAGCAACGGATAGGAAAGTGCACAATGTTGGAGGGGGTCAGTTTTGGCACTCAGGGCGCCTTTAAATGGCGACAAACTGGAGAGAGAAGGTTGAAAAAAACGTCGCGAGTAGAACTGTACTTCTGGATACCGCAGTCGCTCATGCTGCCGTTGATGGGTCGTTGTTTGCGGTGGGAGCTGAAGGACGTGAGACTCGCGCAACTGCTGACACGCCAAGTCAAACATGGTGCGCTTGACAAACTCCTCCTCATCGTTCAGGAATGTACGGTAGGCAGCCGCCCACAAATCCCACGGAGAGGCTAAATACTCCGACTTGACAGCGCCTATCCTGTCTGCTGCATCGACGCGGTCCTGTAGAGAAGCATCCAGCGGAGTTGAGGTGTTAGAAACAGAAGCAGAACGCGCATCACGTGCCCCGATACGTGCAAAGAGGCACGCGGCCAACTGAAAGTCCCCAGTGCAATCCACAATCATCTGCATCAGCGGAAATGTCCTCTCGGAAATCCCTTCTAGCAGCAGAAGCCTCTGCAACATATTACACTCCCGTGCAAAAGTACTGCTAAGAATCGAAATAAGCCGTGATGTGTCACTCTCCAAGATGACCGCAATGGCAATACGATCCCAAAAGGGAAGCCCGACATTTGTGTATATTTTTGTTCGGTTCATTTCATGCAAAAAGACAACCTGAAGCCATGGGCTCCATTGCTTTAAGAAACATTCCTGCGCCTCCTCCATCGCACCGCCACGGAGGGTATTTAAAATAAAGTCCGGGTACTCAAGAAGTCCTGCGATGGTTGTGTACTTTGAATTCAGCTGCTTATGCCGCTGAAGAAGCGTGACAGCACGCGGCCTCCGGTTGTGGAGCACCTCCACGGCCACTGCGCGCTCCAGCTCGTCACACCTCGTGTACTCGCACACCTCATTGTTCCCCTCGCCGCACGAGAAGGACTCCTCCGATGGAATCCAGTTCAGTAGCTGCAGCAGCAGCAGTCGACGCGAGTCGTTCGGCGAGGTGGAAGAGCCGCACACCACGGTGATACCGTGCGGCAGCAAATTGAGGGCCATCAATTTTGTTGTATTCGGGGCGTTTGCGAGCGAAAGCAACTCAATAATGCTTGGAACCGGTCCGCTGCTGCCCACCGCACCCACCGTCTCCATGATGCTGATGTACGCAAACAAAACACGCAAATCCTCATCCGACGGGTCGTTGAACTCGCAAAGTGCCTGCACGTTGGCTGCGGCAGGAACACCGAAGCCGGCTACCAACCGCCTCTTCATGCGCTGCCCCGTGTCCATCTGATGCACATCGCCGCTCCCGACAAAAACTGACCCACAGAAACTGGCAGCAAAACATCCTGATCCCAAAATGGAAATCCTTGCATCTGCGTCCACTGGAATGGCTGTGAGTTCGCCCGCGTGATTGATACCAACAATGCGGGAAAAGGCACCCGCACCCTTCTTGACTCCGGGATCGTCGCGCGCAGTGGCACAGTACAAACAAACGTCTCTACAGCCAACGCCACCACATCCACTGCCACCTGCCCCTTTGTTATCATAATGACCATGATGATGATGCAGACGGTTGCCATTCCCACGTTGAATTCGTGCCGCCCTTGCAGCAGCCCTGCTGTCATGCGAACGACAAACCTTACGTCGTGGTCCGGATGAATGCAGCATGCGCCTTGCCAACATGTGTTCCCGCACTAATACACCACCTGTGTTGTGCAACGACAACGAGGTGGTAGGCGGTGTCACTTCGGGCAGAGCATGTGTCGCAGCAGATATAAACTCAATGTTGATAAGCGAATGCAATGGAATTGGTGCTTCACGTTCCCGGTTAAATGTGTACAAGGGCCGCGGTAATGAAGATGACGAGGATAAAGAAGTCTCCGTACCCTCCTGCGACGCCGCCTCAAATCCCTCCTCTGTCTTCGCAAGGTGCAGCACATGCACGGCACCCTCTACGACGTTACAGATGGCCAATTGCCGATCAGCACTAAACTTCCACGAGCAGCTGTAGTAAACGTCATGACGCGGGACACCATGAAATGTACGCTTTTCGGCGGCAAGAAAAAGGGTGCCGCCAGTCGTCCACTCAAAGACATGCAGCACACAAGCACCTGGCTGCTTGCCTGTCTCTGCCGACCTTCCAAAGGAAAGGCAGCCCACAATGGGCAGGCAGGGGTGGCAAGCAAGAAAACTGCAGCCGACGCATAAAACAGAATACAGCGGAGCCCCCGGCTGTTCTGTGGAGAAGACATAAACCGCGCGCTCCGCCCCAGCCACAACGTGCCCAGTCGCTGGGAACCAGTCACTTGTTAAGAATCCACCGGTATCGTAAAAGGCACACGAAAGATGCAAACGAATTCGCACACCCTCCCCTTCTCCGTTTTCGTGTACTTTCTGAATTGTCCCTCGCTGCCAAAAACTATTATGCATCCATATACTCGGTGGTAGCGCGCAATCACCGAAAAACCTCGTAACAGACCCCGCCTCTGTCCATCCTGCGGCCTTCTCTTGCCCCTCCACACTCCTATTCCCTCGAGAAGGACACTCCTCTACCGCTGATGTTGCTACTGTTGCTGTTCCCGTAACGGGAGTAGTGGCGGCACCTACATGGCCTTTGCCCATCTCTGCCTTTTGTGTGGAGGCGGCGATTGTCACGTAATACCACTCAACACGACCGGACATAAATCCGACGAACACAATTGGTTTGTCACGCATCCACGTGATTGTCCCAACGCCACGGTCCGACTCCGACATCTGACCCAACGAGGGTGAATAAAAGGCGGAGGCTCCAATCGTACCCGTGTTGGATTGAGGGTGTACATGTGACGCAGCACGGTGATCCCCCTGCCTCGCAGCTGCGGGTGTGGCGGCTGCCGTGGGGAATGTACGCAACGATGCAATATTCCTTCCTGGGACATAAATCGCGCTGGATGTGGCCATCACCACCACAGCCATGACACCGGTACTCGCCCCCACAAACGCCATGTCAAATCCATACAAGGAACGATTTGCCATGCTGAAGCACTGTGGGGCCAAGCCAAATTCCTGGGGAAGAGTGACTGTGTATTGTACATGGGCACGTGATGTCCCCTTCTCGCTATTTGATGCAGCGTTGGAGTCGCTGCCATTATTATTATTATTATTATTCTTATTATTATTGTTATTGTTATTATTATTATTATTACTACTACTACTGCTAATAATACTATTACTAATATTGGCTCCCACAGTCTCTGGTTGATCGCATTCCACTGTGAAGTACATGAGTGTGTGGCCAATAAGTAAACCAAACCCGTTATGACTATCGGGCTGGCATGAGAAATACTTCATTTCCTTTCTACCTCCTTATTTATGTGTATATATGTCAAACACACAAAAAAAATAAATAAATAAAAAAATAAATAATAATAATTTATTTCTGTCACCCTACTCGGCCACGTAATCAAAGATTGAAAAAAGACGGCCTGCCACGTAGACATTTTCACAGAGGGAAAAAGCAAATAAAAAAATTTGAATTGGGCACATATACATATATATATGTGCGCACGTTAAAAGAAGAAAAAAAAAAAGAGAGAAAATCGGGTGCCACCACCACCAGTAGTAGTAATAGCAGCAAAAGCAGTACCGCTGTCAGCACACACTAAAAAAAAAAAAGGGAAATTTACACGTACACTCAATGAAGAAAAGGGGAAAAAACAACAAAGTGTAACCAGCCACTTCATAAGAAGCATATATACCCATAAACAAAAACACAGAAATACAGAAGAAGAAAAAAAAAGAAACTCATACACACACAAACACACAAATCATGGGGACAATGAAGGGCAGTAACAAGTACAAAGGCAGTCTTCTGCAGGACATTTTCTATGCTTTGCAAACCAATCGCGCAGGTGGGACCAGTGCCCCCCGTGCAGACATACGGTACACCAAGTGAAGGAGGAATCAACGTCGTAGCCACTCGCAAGGGCAAACATCGGTTCGCCACAGACGACGCACATTGGTGTGAGGCAGTTAATACTGCCACACAATGACTGTTGACGACGCCCCATTATTGTCACCGTGTCAGCCGACTCCATTGGCGACGTGGCGACGACCTTCCCGCACTTGCAACGCAGCTCCACGTTCCGTTTATTCTTGCGTTTTGGTTTTGTCTTCGTCTCCGCTGCGGCTCCGCCCGCAAGTCCGCTAAACGGTACACCCATCAGACCGACAGCTGGCGAAGAAAGTCCAACAAGCCGACCGAGAGGTGCTTCTGGAGGCGGAACGGCGTGGCGTTTTGCCGAAAACCCGCTCTGCTGCTCTCGGAGCCGCGCCAGTTTCTTGCAGCTGAGATCGTGCAGACTCCGTAGAATCGCATGCCCCTCTGCGTTCAGTTGGCTGCGGTAGGCCTCGTTCCACTGACGCCATGACGCACCCTTGCCGGACCCATACAGAGCAACGTACGCCACGGGCGTCTGCACGTCCCCCGTCTCGTCCACGTACCGCTGAAGGGGCACACAACTCCC
>NW_001849540.1:211752-215064 GCF_000209065.1 Trypanosoma cruzi
AAAACTGTTGCTGCACCATTTCCCGCAGAACCTCACTGAGAATGTTGCATTGAGACTCACCATCGGCAGTCGGTGACGGATCCAGCAACAGGAGCGTGGCAAGGGCAATACGGTCCGATAACGGGATCTGCGGGAAACATCGTACAAAAGAAGCAAAACACTCACGACGCGCTGAAGGTGGAGAGCGATAAAATTCACCGATATGATCCTCATCAACATCACCTCCATCATTGTTGTTCGCTACACCTTTTTTTGCGCGGTAGTCCTTCTTCCTTTCTTCCGGGACCGTGGAGGGAGTAGCGGACGTCCAGAATGCGTTCATGAAAAAGAAGCAGAGCTCAATCCAAAAACTGCATTCCGATACATCCAGTGTCAACGTCGGTGGAACCCCATTCCGGTTTGCCGTCGCCGCCAAAAGCAACATTGCAAACGTGGAGTAGAGAGGATGGAGATGACTGTAGTGACACAGCAGTGCCGCGGCCTCATTCAGGCGGAGCATGAATACAAGAATAGCAACCCGCCGCTCCACCGCCTCCTGGAATGAGGCCATCTCAACGTGGTCGGCTGGCTTAAGTGAGGAAGCAGAGGGAGTAGAGAGCTCACCTTGAGACGTTGGCAAAAATAAATCCGTCGCCTCCATGCCCTCATCCGCACTCCCACGCGAACACAAATTTGAAGAGACGGTGGTGCTCTTCTCGCGGAGTGGTTGATGTTGCGGTGGAAACCCTGCGAGGGTCGGCTCCGACGGAGAAAACAACCTGCTCGGCAGCTGCACAGTCCTTTCAACATGCCCATCATCATCATCATCACCACCACCACCAGCTGGTGTGAGCATCAAACGCTCCTCCCTTGGGTCCGTCACCCACCCTGCCGCTAACAAAATGAGTTTGCGCACCCCGCAAAAAGCCTCCGGTATGCCGCTGTTAATCGGACGCCTCTCGCGCTCCAACAACTCCAGCAGCCCGGGGATGACATCTGGTACCGGCAGCGTCGCCCTTCCCGGGTACAGATAACGCTGCGCGTACCATCCGTAGCGGAACAGCACGTATGCCTCGCGGTCACTTTGTTCCTTTAAGAGAGTCGAAAGGACTTTGTCCGATTGAGGCACAAAACCGGCGCGAAGGCGATCCAGTCGGTGCAAATGGCGATCCACATGCGTGTTACCCGTATACACCCCTTTCGCTGTGGCGTTAACTGCGGCAAGTGTAGCCATTCCCGCACAGTTCGTCGGTGTGCTTTCTGCTGAATTACAAAAAGCCACACCACCCTTTTCCATCTCGTTGTAAGGATCATAATTGATGTGAGTACCCGCACTGCCCATACTGTTGTTATTAAAGCTCGTCCCATCGGGCTCCACCGATTTCCGTTCCGGCTGCCCCTCGAATAAACATCTTGAATCCAGAATGAAAACATTAGGCCCTGCGCTGCATAATGGAACGTCACCAATCATTGTTGCTTTGCAACCCACCGGAAAAAATACCTGCGGATATAATTCTCCCGTCTTTGCATCAAGAAGAAGAAGACAGGGGATGTCGGTGCGGCTGCCACCCGCCACGCGTTGGGATGGACCATGTTGGGCGCGTTGTTCCCCTTGTTTTCCCACCCCGTTTTCTTCCGCCATTGCCCCCTCCGAGCATCGAACGTGTGAGCGGCAGCCGTCCAGCCACGCCACACTCGCCGCTGGCACACGAGGCTGTGGATGGAAACGCTCGTCAAATGGCTTTGCGGTGCGCTTCGAGAGAGAGGAGTAAAATGGAGCATACACGGAGCGCCCCGACGTTCGATTGCCCTCCGTCTCCGTCAACGCCCCCTCATCCTCCTCAGTTTCTGAACGAAAATCACTGAATACATGCACCCGCAAACCGCCGTTCCGCGTTGTCGCAATGACGGTGGGAATCTCATGTGTGGACCAATTCAGTGAGGTGTACCCGACGCGGGAGTGACTTTGCCGACAGACTGGTCTGGATGTCATGCGCAGGTCCCATAGCTGCGCCACGTCCCGACGGCTCTGACTACCGACCGTTGCTACGTATATCCCCGAGCAATCGCATGCAACAAACTCTGCAAAGCAAACTTCAGAGATGGACGAGCCGGTGCCTGCTAAGCTCATGGTAGAGGCCGGACTAGTGGTCTCGAACGGCATACCGAGATAACGAATGCCGTTATCGGGTGAACGAAGGTCCATCACTTCTACACAATGCCCAATGCCATCTGAACGTTCTGCCGCCACCACTGTTGTATGACTACGCGGCGCCCAATCCAACGATGTCAACGTACCCTTCAGCAGACGTTCTTGAACCACGTTGACGGACAATACCGAGAGCGGCATACGTTCGGTGTTGCGAGTTACGGCAGATGGGTACGTCGGCGATGTGCCGAAGGATGCCTGACAACCATTGCTTACGCTAAAACTTTCTGCTGCCACCAAATTCAAAGGAAGTGAAGTGGAAGAAAGCATCCCGTTGCTATTCTCAATGTTCAAAAGTTGCACAACTCCGCTGCGTCTACCAATCGCCAGCGCAGACGCGTCAAGTGGGTCCCAACCAGAAGCCACAATCTCCGCCCTGTGGTTATGGTAACCGGCATCGTATGGCGCCCCATTCACCGACGTTGTGCAGAGCGCAGATACGGTATTTTCCGCGCCAATCCACGCACCCAAAGTTTTACCCGAATATAAGAACCGTAATGTATCATCCCGTGCGCAGCTCAAGGACAGTGTCAGTGGCACATTTGCAAGAGACTCGTCCCCACTGCTTTTCCCTTCAGGTGGGTTGGGCTGAAGATGTGATATGTACAACCGCCCAAAGCCCCGCGCTGCACTCCCAGCCACGCTAAGTACCTCCCCCTCGCGGAATTGGGATAACGGAATAACACATGACGCATCAATTGGCGTCCCACATCTCTTCCGTGTCATGCTCGGTGGAACCGACGCGATGGGAGAGGACGGGGCGGTGCGTGTAAATGCACTTTCCCACTCATTTCCCGCGGTGTTGGACTCCGTCTGCATGCCCTCCCCTACAGCTACACTCGTTGTTATTGTTGTTGTTGTTGTGGTGATGGTGGTGGTTGCCGCCCCTGCCTTTGTTTCCCGCAGCAGCTGCGACGACGAAGAAAGGCGGTAAATTTTAATTTTGTGCTGCGTTGCGGTCGCAAACACGCCTGTGTCCCCCGGCTGTTTGCAGAGCAGCATCCCGCTACCACCCACGCACACACCCGCCGCTGACTCTCTATTTATTTCCCTCTTTTTTCTTTTTTTCTTGGTGTGTGTGTGTGTGTGTGCACTTTTTCTTTTCCTTCCTTCCCCTCTCTCTT
>NW_001849540.1:215164-226458 GCF_000209065.1 Trypanosoma cruzi
ACATGTACGTGTTAAACGTTGGAAAGAATTTTCGGGGACGCTTTTTTTTTCTCCTTTTTTTTTTCTTTTTTTTTTTTTTTATGATCCCCTCCTCCTCCTCCTCCTCTTATAAATTCACCGCGCATGGCCATATGGGCTGTTTGCGTGGAGCAGGCATGCCTTGTAGAACAATATCCCCCACCCCCACCCACCCCCTTCCCCCCCCGCATTGCCGCCAATTCCGTTTTCTCTTTTCTTTTCGTTTGTTTTTTGTTTTTTTTTTTTTTGTTTTTTAATTTATTCCGAGTGGTGTTTTCATGAAAAAAGAAAGCCATGAAGAAACGACTACTCCAAAACAACTTCGACGGCCGCCCTCGTCAACAACAACAAAAAAAGAAAAAAAAAACCCACCAAAACGTTAACAGGCACAATAAATAAATAAACAGCAGGAAAAGGGGTGCAGAGTCATAACATATAAGAAAGAAAGAAAGAAAGAAAGAGCGGTCCAGTGCATCTCAAATAAAATGATTCAAAACATCTTTCTTTTTTTTTTCCCCTCCTTCCCCATCTTTCTTTCCGCCACTCCGTCTGTCCCTCTCCCTCTGTGTGTGTGTGTGTGTCTGTGCGCATTGCCATCACTCACACATTCCTGTGGCTTTTCCCCCCATTTGTTCCTTCGATATCTTTCTCTGTTGTTTCCCCCACCACCCCCACCACCACCACCCATTCAACGCCTGTCGTCAACGGATGTCTCACAGCCGGCATCGCCCCACCTTTTTTTTGTTTGTTTGTTTTTTTTTTTTCTCCCCTTTTTTCTTCTTCGCGTTGTTGTTGTTGCTTTTGTCCCGTCCACATCGTCACTCTCGCAGACACACACACACAAAAAAAAAAAAAAAACACTCGCCACGTGTCGCTTGGCACGGCACAAGAAAAGAGGAAGACAAAATGATGGGTGGCATGAAGGATGGAGAAGGAGAAAAGGGAATGAGAGAATAAAAGAGAGAGAGAGAGAGAGAAAAAAGGAAGGGAAACCCTTGCGGTCAATGAAGGATGTACATTTCAAATTACATCCCACTACAAAACAAAAATATTCACTTCCCTTTTGTTTTTCCTTTCCCCCCCCTTTTTCGTTTTCTTTTGTTTTTTTTTTTTTTTGTTGTTGTTTTTGTTTTTGTTCATTTTGATTGTCTTTTTTTTGTTTGTTTGTTCTTTCACTTTTCAAACTGTCATCTTTTTTTCGGCACGCCACTTCTTTTTTTCTTTTCTTTTCGTTTTTTTTATTTTATTTTATTTTATTTTTTTCCCGTTTCCGTTTTGTTGTTGTTTATTTTGGTTTGCGTGGAGGAGTTGGAATTCTCAGGTGAATACATGCAGAAACGGGAGAACTCGTATCGATGCATACATTCGCCGCGGGGCATCCGTCTCCCACCACGCACTAGCACCGCCGGCATGCGCAACTCAACTGTGCGTGCGCGTTCGCCGTGGGGAAAAAAAGAAGGGGGAAGTGAAGGGCGGGTGTCGGTCTGTGCACAGGGCCGCGGAGACTACACATTCGTCCAGCCGTCATTTTCTAGGGAGGAGGAGCTACTGGGGGGGGACGCCGGGTTTCTCGGCACCTCCTCCTCACACTGCTGCTGCTGCTGCTGCTGCTGCTGCTGCACGGCTTCCGGCGATGAAGTCTCCTGCACTGCGGCATCGCGTCCACTCTCGCATGCACCGTCGCCGTGATGTGCGCCGCTGCCGCCCATCGCCGGGTTCTCTACGTGGTTCGGCGGCGAAGATGATAAAGACGCGGCAGATGAATTGGCCGCCGCCGTCGTCGTCGTCGTCGTCGTCGTCTCCATGGCGGCGTGTACCAACTGCATCTGACTCTCGCTCAAGTTGCACTGCTGGACGAGCTTCAGCACCGCCGCTAGTTTTCGGCGCTCGTCGTTAAGTTCCACTTGGAGCAGATGCACAAGGGACTCCAGCGCGGCAATTTTACCCTCCTGTTCCCGCCATTCCGCCTCCGTGCGGTGCACGACGCCACGGGAGTTGCGGTCTTCTCCAGCGCCGGTGTCTTTCGCGTCCGCCGGCTCCTCCTCCTTCCACCCGACCAGTTCGTCGGTTGCCTCCATGAAACGCTCGGCGAGGCTCTTCCCCTTCGACTGCTCCTTACGTGGCGCCTCCGCCTCAGAAGCCACCTTCGCTGCTGCTGCTGCTGTTGCTGCTGCTGCGGCGGTGGCGGCCTCATCCTCCTCGCGCTTCCGTCGCTCTGCAGCGGTGGAGAGGCGCAGCTGCGAGAGACGGAAGAAGTAACGATCAAAAAACGCATCTTCCGTGACGCGCTGCAAGTCAGAAGGGGAAGCTGTGGCGGATTTCTTTGGGGTCTTGACGTCCCCTTCCCCACCCTCTAATGACGGCTGCCCGGGTGTCGTCTTGGACTCCGATGGGCTCTCCCGCTGAGGAAGATCGCTTGTCTGCACCATCGCGGCGTACTTCTCAGCTACCAGCGGGTTCTCGTCCAAAAGTCGTTGGCGGCACGTCATGGCGGCGTTATAACTACTGCCGCTGCCGGATCCGTCAAAATGATCCCGACAAAACGCATTTACAGAGCTGTACACGCTGCGGCGGATCCATTCCTCAAACAGCGCCTTTTCCTCCGGCTCGCGTGGTTCCTCAAGGTACACCGCGTCTGTTCTCTGCAGTGCAAAGATAGCAGCTTCATCCAGCGGGCACTCCTGCGCCAACAGGGAATCCTCGTCGCCAGCAATGTAGGTGCTATGCCCAGTCACCTCCGCCGCAATCCGTGATACCATGTCGGCCAGGCCCTTTGTGTCCTCCATCAGACTGCTGGTGAAGTCCCCAAGATCCCTCGTGATGTTTTCAAGCCACATAGCTGAATGCAGATGCTGCTCGAATTTCACACCGCACCTGTAGCCCCTCTCTCGTTCTCACTCACTGTTGTTTCTTCCCTTTTTGTATATATATATATATATATGTGTGTGTGATTTTTTTTTACTTTTCTTTTGAATTGTGTTCTCACCTTCAACACATTCCGTGACGCATTAAGCCATGCACAAATTCAAAGAGGGGCAAGGTGGAGACGATGAGAGCGGTGGGGCCGCAGCAGCACAGAGGCCGGGGACGCACACGCAACATGCAGGAAGTAGAAAACTCAAAAAAAAAACAATAAAAAAAGAAAAAAAACGTTGCAGTTTCTTCTGAGGGATTCACTCGCCGCCATGACTTCTCCTGTCGTCGTTTCAGAGGGCCCACGTCATTTCTTCTCCCTTCTTCATCGTCTTCGCCGTCTGCGGGGAGTGAGCGGGCAAGAAGAGACACAACACAAAAACAATGAGGGGGAGGAGGAGGAAAGCAGCCGCTCGGCCGGCAATTAAAGCCCTCATCCACTCAAAGCAAAGCGACATTTCTTCGCTTTTCCTCCAACCTTGTGGTCACCATCGCAGCTGCACTCATGCAATGGCGCTGCATCGCCATCGTCTTTTTCCTCTTCCTTCACTCACTCACAATGTGTACGTGTACGCCGTGGCCCCATTGCGTTCCAAAAACCCGCGGTCGATGAGTCGCTCAATGACACATTTAAGCGTGGCCATTGTGACGGGAAATTGCACAAGTGTTGAGACCGCCGTGACAAGATCCTCGTGAGTCGCACAACGTTTCTCCTTCATGAAGCGCACCACGGCAGCCTCAATCACGTGCTTGTGTTCCTTCAGCACATCGTCCACGGCCAGCATGCTGTCCGCGTCATTCCTGCCGGTAGAAACATCCTCGCCGCTGTTTGGAGTGTTGTAGAATGGGATGCGGCAACGCATGCTGCTGACAGCAAAGTGCGTATTGAATCGCAGTCGGTCGGTACCAGCCAGCATGGGAAACGCCGCGGCAGAAGAACCCCCCATGGCCGGTTCACGCAGCAGGAGGGAAAACTTCGGGTGGCACAGGCCGTAAATGGACCCCGTCACAGCTGGAACCAAAATATCAACGGCAAGCCGATCACACAATGCCCCCACTGTCACCGCCTCCACCCTTTGCGACGATGATGACGATGGCGTTGTATCCATCATCTCCTGCAAGGTAAGCAGGATGGCAGCCTGCAAAAGTGTTCCCGTGAGGTTTCGTCGGACGGTCCCTATGGAGCACCTCACAACCGCCGAGGACAATTGATGCTGCCACAAAAGCTGGCGGTCAGTGAAACATTGACGGTAGAAGTCCTGCACGGACTTGGCAAGAAGGCGCATCGGGGACGGCAGACGAACCGCCAACGTGGACTGCGTTGGCCAGAAGCCAGACGTCAAAATGTGCAACTTCACCTCCGTGTTCCAGGGCAATTCGGCAATGAGCGACATTGCCTCCCCCTCCTCCTCCTCTTCGTTGTCGACCCGCATCACCGGTGGCCACTGCGCAGAGGCGTCATCACGTTCGCCCGTCACCCATGCCTGGTATCGTTCATTCAATTCCTGCGACACCTTGAGGTCGTTGAACATTCCCTCAAACTTGGACGTCTCCACCCCACATGCCTTCTTGAGCTCCTGAATAAAACTCCTCTCAGCATCCAGACGCCGTGGACGCTGGTATTGCAGCAGACGGCGCGCAAGATCATGCCAATAAAATGTCTCAAAAATGCCCCGCGAGGGAAGTAGGGCGTAAATGCGCCCAATGTAATTTAGCAAACCCCCACAAGGTGACACAGCGGTCGCAGTAGCAGTAGCAGCAGCAGCAACTTCGTCACTACCACCATCATTGGCCGTCGCAGTCGCATCCGCGTAAAGGCAATTATCACCGCTACCGTCATCGCCTTTGGTGTTAGCGGGGGCGGACATCAGCGTGTCGTTCTCCTCCTCACGCATCAGAAAGTCAATGTACCGTGCAATCTGCCTTGCAAATTCCGTCTGGTTCTCCTGCAACACCTCCACAAGGGCATCGTTCAGCTGCACCGTAAAAACCATGGAGTTTTCCGCAAAACACTCGTCTATCACACTCTCCCCGCGACGGATGAGCGCAATCATCGCCTTGACGGCAACAAATCCCTCCCTATCCGCCGGTCTTGAGGTAAGCTGCCGAATGATCGTTACGCCCTCATGCAAAATGTACTCACGGAACACCGCGCCACACTCCTTTCCAAGTTGCACGTATTTCCCCAAAGCAAGAAACTGCCAAGCGAGACGAATGCAGTCGTACTTCTCGTCTTTCACGAGTCGCTCAAAGTCACGTGCGAGAACATCCGTGCCATGTGCAGCCAGCAGCGACGTCTGGGCAATCTCCTCCAACTTCGACATGGTGTTGGCTTCCAGGCAGGCCTGCACGCGCCGTCGTCCCTCCTGGAGGAAACAACCGACCTGTTGAAAAAATACCTCCGCGCTTTCGCCGTCATGCCACATGCGGTCCGCCACCTCCGTGTAGAATTCCTTGGCGACTGCAAGTACATCTGGTTCCACGCGCAAAAAATACACCTCAATAGAGGAGCAAAGATTTGTAAAGAGGAGTATCTCCCGTCGAACGTTGCTTTCGTTTTCAAAATCTTGACGCAAAAATGTAAGAAATCCCAACTGCGCCCGCGACAGGAGCCACGGGTGCTGCAGCAATGCTTCCTTCATGATCGCAACGGCAAGCCCATCGATTGACCGCACCGCATGCATTCTTGAGATATACCAGCGATCCAGATACACCCACACCTCCTGCAATTCTGCAACGGCAAGCCGATAATGGCCCCAAACATGCACAAGACGCATAAATGTCAAACACCCCTCTCCATCGGGCTCACAGGCCGTGGTGAGAAATTGCAAAATGTGCATGACGTAGGCCTCAAGAGATTGCTTCAGCTTTTCATAGACGGCAGAGGCAGCATCCAACTCAACGAGGGTCCGCACGCTTCGGCAGGCGGCATCCGCCGCATACCCACGATTAGAAACATTCACTGGGGGAATGCGCACGCTAATCGACGACATCGACGACGCTGACGGCGAGGATGATATTAAAAATGATAGGAGTGAAGTGGAATGCTCAAAGGGTGGCGTGGAGGAGATGACATTCTCCGATTGGGCGGCCAAACGCACAAGCAGGGCGTCAAGCATCCCTTCAGCCACCGTCCATGCCTTTTCCTTTTCCTTCTCGCACGCTAGCCGATGCATCTCAGCGTCATGCGTGAGCAACTTCACTGTTATACATGGCTTCTCTTGTGAAGGCCCCACGTCCCACTGAAGAGCCGTTGGTGGTGGATCGTACAGCGTGCGGGACGCCATGACAGGTGCTTCCACAACTTTTGATACCCCTTCTTTCTTTCTTCTTTCTTTTTTCTCACCCCCTCCCTCCTTACTTTCTTTTTTTTTTTTTTTTTTTGCTTTTCTTCTTTCCTTCTGGTGATCTGGAAATAATAAAATAAATAAACGATGTAAGGGACGTACGGTGAAGTCATTGCAGCCGTGCAGTGGGAGGTGAGGGATCTGCGGTTAAGAGGTGTAACAAAAAAAAAAAAAAAACTGAATGCTGAAAATAAAATAAAATAAAAAAGCACCGACATGTGTGATCTTCTCATCTCACCCCTCCTCTTCCCCCTTCAATGTTGTCGTTGCTGCTGCTGCCGTTGCCGTAGGTGTTTTTGTGCTCCCCCTCTTGTCCGCGGCATGTCATCAAGGAGAACAAGGGAGGGGGAAGGGGCCATATGCGCACAAAGAGTGAGATCCAAGCAGAAACGGAAGAATAATAATAATAATAATAAAAGAGAGAGGGAGAAAAAGGCAATAGGCACACCAAAAAAAAAAAAGGAGGAAGGTGGAGAAAATAACATATAAACAAAGTTAAAAAATAAAATAACATAAAAAAGGATGGACGCTGCGCTGGAAGGCGGTGGATCATTCTGTGAAGCAAACGGACACGTCCAATAATCCCCATCACCACTCGTCCCCATCCTTCTCTACTTTCATTTTATTTATTTATTTTTTTTTTCCACCTGTGATATCTTTGCTGCGGTTGTTTTTGCGTATGTGTTGCGTTTCTTCATCCCCACCCTCCCTACCGCCTTATTTTAATGGGTACTACAAGCCGCAGATGCGCCTTCTTGCCTCTCCTCCTTCCCTTCTCCTTGTTCCCTACATTTCTGCACGTGTGGACAGGAAGACGGTTTGGTCTCAGGTGATGCACTCAGACGACTGTTTGCCGTCACCATTACTATGCGTATTAGTAACAATACTGTTGCTGTTGTTGCTTTTTTCTTCTTTTCTGCCTTGTGTTGCTGCATTTCATTGCTCCAAGTACAACTTCAGCACCTCCCCGTAATGCATCGCGTCCTCCGCCGGCCGTTGCTTAGTAATGGCGCCAATAATAACCGGCATGTCGTCTGCCACAGAAAAAACGCTTTCTGCAAGAAATATAAGAACGTGAAAGTCCGCAAGTTTTTCAATCAACGGTACTTTGCGTCGCTTTGGGTCCTCCATGTAGTTGCGGAGGTTAATCATCGCTGGCGGCTCCATGCCAGGCCGTGACACACGCATGAAAAGATTTCGTACCACCGGCGACTCAAACTGCTGCACCGCGACGTAACTAGTAAACCAACGTGTGTCAATGTCGTGGCTAGGCGCCATTGTCACGACGCGCGGGTGGCCCTTTTCGTCCGTTTCCTGCTGCGCCACCTCAAGTGGGATGCTGCTGTGGACATACTTGGCACTCTCAAGGTCCGAGTAATCGTCCGACTTCTCCCGCAGGACTCCCAGACGGTAGAAGTGCACTGCCTGCGGTGATGTCTGCCACGCCTGGCACTCAATACGGCCTGTCGTGAGGCTTGGGCTCATCGTGAGCAGCACACACTCATCGCCAAAGCGCGACTGCTCACGGGCACAAAGCAGAATCTCGCGAGAACTAAGCACCATCTCCTCTATGTCACGTGGTGGGTGTGTGCAGACGGCACCAACACGGCGAAGACCCAACAACGCCGCAATGCGGTCAACATTCGGAAGACGTTTGTCAGGGAGATAATGAAACGTGTACGCATCGCCATGTTGCTCGGGCTCATATATCGCGTGTACCTCAATTAGGTTGAGGCTGGCATCGTACTTACCGTAAAGAATGCCGTAACGCTGTAGCGACCAGTCCAGTTGTCGCACAAAACTCTGAAATAGGTTCAGCGACACGGCATCCGCGCGTACCATCTGCGTCCGGCTCTCCACCCACCGTATACGTGAACGGTCAATCGCCTCCATGAGCTCGGAGGAACGCACAATGTTTGACTGCACCACAGCGCCCCCCACTATCGTGTGCCGCTCAAGATTGTGAAATATGCCTGTCTCTGGGCAAACCTCCTTCTTATATGGCAGTTCATGACAATGGGGGCATGGCTCCACGCGTGGTTTCTCCGCCTCGCTCAGTTGTTGGTACCGTGCCGCCCGCTCACGCCGAATTTTCTCTAAATCCGCCTCAGTCGGCATCTCGTGTGTAGACTGCGTCTAATATATATATATATAGTTATATATGTATTATGTATGCACCGCTCTCTCCTCCTCCCCGTTGTAATGGTTGGGCGTCGGAGAAAAAGAATATATGGATGTGAATATGTTTCCCCCACCCCCACCCCTAACCCCTCCTCTTGAACTCTCTCTTTTCCCACTGAAACGCAATCACTCCGTTCCCCTCGGCAGGGGGGGGATAAAAAAAAAAAAGAAGTGGTGGTGGTGCGTGTCACGTGGAGCCCCCACAGGAAGAAGAAAGGGAACGATGTCGCACGGAAATAATAACAATAACACAAATAAAGCAAAATGGCCCTCGTCCCACCAGCCTCACCACAAAAAAAAAAAAAAAAGAGAATAGAGAGAGAGGGAGAGAGAAAGAGAGACGGAGTTGCTTTAGAACGTCAAATAATGCTCCCCACGCCTATCAAACGGCTCCGTGCGGCCAAGCAGACGAAGAACTGTGCGGTACGCCCCTGTCATCACCAACGCACGCGTATTGGTCGTTATTTCCGACTCGCGCGCCCTTTTTCTTCGTTCCGCACCCCGCTTTTGCTTTTGGACCTCCTGTGGGGCTGTTTGTGTGGAGCGGGCAGCACCTCTCCCACTCCTGCTGCCCTCCACCCGCACTTTGATCAGGAAGTCATCGTCATCCCCATCATCGTCGTCGTCGAGGTCGCTGTAGTAGACACCGTCGCCGTCACCCTCTTTTGGTGCCGCTGTCATAGACAAAATGCGCTGCGGCACCAACACCCGCTCCCTCTCCCTTACGTACGCCTGCAACTCCCTCATATTCCGGAAGCCAAACACACTGACGCCTCCGCCCGATCCCCGCACTTTTGTCTCCTCATTCCCTCTGGATGCGTTGGTCGGGGTCATATTCGCTGCCGCCCTTATTCCCCCACCGCCGCCTTCATCTCTACGTGTCAGTCGCAGTTCCTCGCGCCGCTTACACTCCGCCTCAATGCGCTGCATCATGGGACGCACCTTGTGCTCGACCCAGTACGCGTGATAGGTCGGTGGCCACGCCTCGCACACCTCATCGCACAGCAGAAGATCCGCACAGAGTTGTCGCATTGACGTCGTCACATTCGCGTCCTCTGCGCATGCAATTGTCACCTCGTCTGTGAGGGACGGTACGAAGAAGGGCTCCAGCTCCTCCGGGGCGGCGGTGTAACGTGCTATAAAAAGTGCCAAGGCACGAATAGGGCGCCGTGGATGACGCACAAAGTGCACAAACGCATCACGGTAAATAAGTCCAAAGCGGTAGAAGACGCCCATCGCGAGAAGGAATGGACTCGCGTTGCCCTCCTCGTCCATCACGCCAACGTACTGCACCTCTCGCTCACAGTACCGCAGCAAACTCTCCACACGCTGTTCATGCTGCTCTGCGTCCCGCATGGGGACCGTCCCGCCCCCTTCAGGGATTTGGCAATAACGAGACTCAAACTCCTGCAGCCACTCCGGTGTGAGGGCCTTCTGCAACGTTTCCCACAAGTCCTCATCGAAATTCATACGGGATCGCAGGGATTCCTTCTTTCTTAAGATCTCCGCAGGTGGGGCACGTGGTTTTCCGCCACCCCCTGCATAATGGTTGCGCAACCGCATGCGGTGAGGCAGGGCAATAAAGGGATTCCTCAGCCCAATGCTGAAAAGCTCCGCCGCCGCACGGGAGTCTGTAACAAGAAGAAGGACGTGAATGCAATCGTCCTCGTTACCGGCGTCTGTCGGTGGTGTTGACTCCATGTCAATAAAAAGAAGAGAATCTGGGGGTGGTGGCACAAGGTCGCCGCTGCCACTATGACTACCGTGCGTTGTATGTATCTTGCGGCGTACGGTTGGTGTTAAAAGACTATACAACTCTGTCTGTAGCTGCAGCAATACATGTGGCTGTATCGGCTGCGGGTGTTCCGCCGGTACCTCCAACACAAACTCGGGCCCACAGAACAGGTGCGGCTCGACCATCGCACCCTCCTCCCAATGCCCTCCCTTTCTTCGCCCTTCTCACTTCCCCTGCGTCTGTAGGTGAGGAGTTAAAATCACACACACACACACACACACGGAGGGAGAAAAAGAGAAAACCGCCCCCCCCCCCCCGTCCTTTTCCTTTTTTCCTTGAGAACCCAGTGTGGTGCGGCCAAGCAGAAAAGAAAGAATAAAGCAATGGAAAGGAAATCATGCCCAGTACGCCAAGAGGGGGCAGCAAGTCGGAGGATTGCAGCGTCAATAAGAAAGGGGGGAGAAAAAAAAAAAAAGGTAAGGGCAAGACGTCCTCCCACAGACACGTTGCATTCCCTCCGTTGCTGCAAGAGGGAACCTGAGCGATTATTTGCGCTACGCAGGGTTTACTTCACTTGTAAAGGGCCACTGCACGGTGAGCAGCGGGTATGAAACCAACACACAACGTCTCACAGCCGCCTGCAGTTTCCCTCCACGCAGTTTTCCTGCGGCGTCCCTATTGTAAATAAAAGGGTCAGCGAGGATTTCCAACAGTCTCGGTAGAGTGAAAAAAGGCCGCTGCTGCTGCTGCATCTGCTCGATAATGTAGTCATTCTCCTCAAGAAAGCACTCCATCTTGCTCAGGGGTTTTGCTGCCAGTGTGGTGGCACCGCCGCCCTTCGGTTTCTGATTCGTGGCGGCCGTTGTGGTGGTGCCGGCACTATTGCTAATATTATTATTATTACTGTCGTCTTCGTAGTTGTCTGCGGCAAGCTGCAGCACCTTCTCGAGCATCGACACCAATAAAGGGACTGTTGTCCGCGTCCACTTGTCGTCATCGTCATGCTGTCGTTCCTGTTGCTCCTGTGATAAAGCTACGAGCTGCTCTAGCAGAAACGTTTTCTCCTCCTCCGTGTACGGCACTTCGGAGTGAATCGTCAG